>NW_026067910.1:1082538-1140597 GCF_014885135.2 Alexandromys fortis | reverse complement strand
AGGAGGG
This sequence comes from Alexandromys fortis, assembly GCF_014885135.2. Lineage (NCBI taxonomy): Eukaryota > Metazoa > Chordata > Mammalia > Rodentia > Cricetidae > Alexandromys > Alexandromys fortis. The sequence continues at coordinate 1,140,590 of NW_026067910.1, read as the reverse complement.
GGATGGAGGAGGAAGATAGAGGAGGGGGGTGGAGGAGGGGGATGGAGGAGGGGGATGGAAAGGGAATGACTGATAGCTTCCTGAAGGAGGGGGATGGAGGAGGGGGATGGAGGAAGGGGATGGAGGAGGGGGATGGAGAAGGAATGATTGACAGTTGCCTTGGGGAAGGAGATGGAGAGGGAATCACAGCTCCCTGGAGGAGGGAGATGGAGGAGGGAGATGGAGGAGGGAATGACTGATAGCTTCCTGAAGGAGGGAGATGGAGGAGGGGGATGGAGGAGGGAGATGGAGAAGGAATGACTGACAGTTGCCTTGGGGAAGGAGATGGAGAGGGAATCACAGCTTCCTGGAGGAGGGAGATGGAGAAGGGAATGGCTGACAGCTTCGTGGAAGAGGGAGATGGAGGAGGGAGATGGAGGACAGAGAGAGGAGGGAGGTGGAGAAGAAATGACTGACAACTTCTTGGAGAAGGGAGATAGAGAGAGAATGGCATGCCTTTGGAGTCAGGATTCAAGACAGCAGGCAGGTTCAGCTCGGGAGGGTGGCAAGCAGCTGGGTGTGAGAGGGGCTGAAGGAAGAGAGTATTCAGAGAACCAAGGCAAATATGATAAGAATTTGGCCAGTATCCAAAGAAGAGATGAGGTAGGGTGGGGGTTATATTTTTGGAATTAGAACTGAGGAGAGCAGGCAGTCTTAGCAGTGAAGTTCTGCAAACAGCCGAAATGAGGGGGCATATACATACATTATCACATTGAGGGGAGAATTATTCCCCCCTCTCCAGCATCTTCAACTGAATCTGCTTTCCTAAGGGGACTGACAAGCCCAACTGGACTCACTCTTAAGTGAGAAGACAAGAGTAAATAGTCTACAGCATAGACTGCCAGTTCTCCACCCAGGGCCCGAGAGAACTCGGCTTCAATTCTTTTGACCCGGAGGAAGTACCTGTCTCTGAAGAGGCCTCAACCAAGGGCCCTAGCACTCCCACAACTGGCTTCTCCTCAGCCGTATCCTCATCCGCATGGATGTCTCTGGTTGGTATTAAATTCTCTGACATTCAAGAAACCCTTAGTAAATGATTAGCATAAAAATTCATCTCATTGCTATGCATGAATATTTTAGTATTATCCACTCTCGTGAGTTGAGTTGTTTCTCCGACGGTATTGACTCAGATCAGATTCAGGTATGCTGGCTGAGCTGTGCACTTATTTAATATTTATTAAGGTGACAGTAGCTAATCTTTAGTGGGCAAAACACCAGACAAAGCACACAGGGCATTTCGTTTACTCTCATAACAGACTCAAGGGCTTCTGGGTACACAGGTGCAGTCTGTGCTGGCAATGAGGGCATGAGAGATTTGGTGGTCCTTCAGGCTACCTTGCTCCTCTGAGCTAGGAAGAAGCCCCAGATCCCACGGTCAGGTGACAGTCAGGCTGATGCATTGTGGTGACCCATGACACAGACACCCCATTTCCTACCCATTGCACAGAGTAAGAAGCAGGAGTGGCAATGTTAAACTTTACAAGGTTGTGTGCAGGCAGGAGATGGTCTATGGTCTTAACCAGGAAGCCTATGTCACATCCAAGCTCTGAACCTGGATGCCGCTCACACAGCATCGCTCCTACCCCCTAGGACTACTGTCTTGACTCAGAAGCACCTAGAAGACACGCATGCACGTATGTACACATGATCCGCCTTACACACTGCATGACATTCTCTACCAACCGTGCATTGAAAAAAAAACATTGCTCAGGCTCTGTGGACAGAGATGTACAGCTGCCAAGCCCAGCTGCTTGGAGTTTTACAATGCGACAAGCAGAGCGCAGGAATGGAGAGCTGTCAGGAAAATGATACCCTAAGGAAATCAGCCCCCTGCATTCTTTTTCCTGGGTGTGAATAGTTCTGATGACAAACCAGAGTCCGGCGTGTGGGACCGGGAGCCAGGGTTTGCTCAATTGGGAGGGTTTAACATAAACTGCCTGGCCACTTAGCCCCCCCCCCACACACACACACCTTGCCTTATACTTCATATCTCCGTGGAGCCCTGCAGATCAGCCTGTCCGTTAAACACACCTCCCTCTAACGCCGGCCTAAAGCTTCTGCCATTTAATGGCATTTCTCCGGTAATGGTTGCCCTACCGGCCATGGCTCCCCTCTGATCCCTCCCCTCTCGCTCCCTGATGTCTGAAAGTCCTTCAGTACGAAACAAAGCCTTTCATTTCATAGAAGGTGATGAGGCTTAAAAAGCAAGCACCCCTTGGAGAGGCAGTCCATTGATTCAAATTCACACCATGGATTTGTATAAATGAGTGATCAGGGCCCCCCTCCCCCACACAGCATATTTCGATGAGGGAAGGGTGGAGGAGGAATTATGAACACCAGAAAAAATCAAGTATTGGAGGAAGGGCACAGCAAAGAAAGACCACGGCTCCCCAAGCCCAACTCTGTGGCTCTGGCGCATGCCCGGTGTCCTGGGTATCTTCCTGAGTGGGAACTGTCCAGCTAGGTGCCAAGGAGATGGTGGCACACAGGGAGTGGGCTGGGAGTTTGATGTATAGCTCAGCAAGCCACTAAGCTCCCTGCTGAGAGCCGCAGAGCCTGCCTTGAAGGCTGCTTTAGGATTTCTTTTTTCATAGCGGTGAAGTACACCTAAGGAAATTCTCTATCTGGCCATGTTTAGGAATGTAGTTCCCAGCACGAGGGTCATTTTCGTGTTGTGCGACCATTGTGACCGTCACCACTGCCATATGTCTCTAAAGCTCTTTTTATCTGAAAAGACTACTCGAGGCACCTCATGTAAGCAGGTCATACAACATGTGTCCTTGTGTGACTGGCTTATATTACCGAGCAGGTGTTCTCTGGTTCATGTATGTTATAGCTTGTGTTGTATCCTCATTCCGTTTGAAGTCTCATCAATATTCAACTCTATACACCACATTACTAATTGTAATGGCGCTGCTATAAATACAAGGGTGTGGATGCCTGCCCAAACTTTAATTCCCAGTTTCTCTGGACACACACACACACACACACACACACACACACACAATGGCTGGATCATATGGTAACTTCAGAAACGAGTGTGCTATAGCCTATAGCTCTATGCCATTTTACTTCCCCAAGAGGTGTGTATAAGAATTCCAAGTTTCGACAAGTAACCATACTATTATTTATTATTTTTAATTGTGGGTTTTTGTCGTTGTTGTTGTTGTTTTCTGGGCCAACATCTCATGTAGCCCAGGCTGGCCTTGAGCTCACCATGGAGCCAAGGCTAGCCTTGAACTCCTGATCCTCTTGCCTCCACCTCCCAGGTGCTAGGATTGTAGGCCCATGTCACTATGCCAAGCTTCATCCTAACGATTTATGTGTACTAAATAAAGCTACCTGTGGGCATATCCAGAAGCCGAGCAATTGTGTGACTCTAACTACAGAAGACAGGACTTACACAAAGGACCACACACCAAAAGGTGACAGAGATCCTCACTGCCCCTGCTCTCTTTTGTCAAGCTTGTCCACCACAGTCCCTGCTGCCTCGCTGCCCTGCCTATTCCTCTACTGGGCTCCATGCCATTTGTTCTCCCTCTTTCTGCCCCCTTTCCAATATGCTTCCCTCGTCTGACCCTCCCACCTATATTCCGCCTCCTTAGGAAGCAGAACCTGGGACCTCTTGGCTATTTTCTTCTGGAGAGCTGCTCTCTGGAATCTCCTTCTCGACTTCATTACAGAGAACCCACCTCTAGAGACCGTCTCTAGAGCCCACCTTACAAGGGTCTCTGACACTCCCATGTGTAAGGCAGGCAATGTGCTTAGAATGGGCTAGTGCTTAATCAGCTTCCGAAACCTCCATTTGTTCTTGGTGCTGACATGGACGAGGACCCTCTCCAGAGCCGGGTGAGCACTGAGCAGAGCCCTAGCTTCTAAATGCATCCTGAAGACTAGCTACTAATAATTTGGTGGTTTTAATAGGAAGCCTTATGTGTGGAGTTTACTCAAGAGACATTGCCCCAAACTTTAGATCCGAGAAACCACAGGAAGCCACCCGGGAGCAGGCAATCTTTGGCTTCTAGAATGCTCCCCTTCAAGTATGCAGTGTTTGGTAAAGGCACCCGTGACCTTGGGTAATGGTTTAACAGGCTATTTTGTACCTTGACAAGCCTGCTGGCCCCAGTATCCCCCTAGTAGGAGAAGGAGATGAAGAATCTGGACTTTGTAGGGGACAGAGGCTCTTCTTCATGTGTACTTGCATCTGGAACAAATTACAGCAATCCCTCTTACCTGAGATTCAGTCACCCGCAGTTATGTGCATCGAATATAGACTGAAAATATAAAATGGAAATTTCCAGAAACAAACGATTCTTCCACTTTAAATTATGCATCAGGGGCTTGTGAGAAGGCTCAGTGGGTAAAGGAGCTTGCTGCCAAGCCTGACGACCCGAGTTTGAGCCCCAGGATCCAGATGGTGAAAGGGCAGTGCCAGCTCTTAAGTGTTGTCCTTCCATCTCCGCTTACAGGCTATGGTACATGTGTGTTTCCCACAGGCACACACATAAACAAAACAAATAAATGTAATTTTAAAAATTACAACTGTGCCTCATCTGAATAGTCTGATGAGGTGCTGGTCTGCCTGTCCCACCTACCTGGGACTCCTCCCTTCGTCCAGCATCCCTTGCTGAATGTTCGACACGCCCATTTGTCACGTAGTAGCCTAGATATCAGATTCTTGTGGTATAGTGTGTCAAGTATGTGGATGAGTTCTTTTGACACTGTGCTAAAAAAAAACTGGCAGGAGCAGCTTAGAGAGGGGAAGGTTATTTAGGAGAAAACCTATCACAGTGGAGAACCCGTCACAGCGGAGAACCTGTCACAGCAGAGAACCCGTCACAGCGGAGAACCCGTCACAGCGGAGAACCCGTCACAGCGGAGAACCCGTCACAGCGGAGAACCCGTCACAGCGGAGAATGCGTCACAGCGGAGAACCCGTCACAGCGGAGAACCTGTCACAGCAGAGAACCCGTCACAGCGGAGAACCCGTCACAGCGGAGAACCCGTCACAGTGGAGAACCCGTCACAGTGGAGAACCGTCACAGCGGAGAAGCATGGCAGCTGGAGCCCTCAGCAGCTGTTCACCTTCTCTCTTGTGTCAGATCCGGGAGCGCAGAGGTGGTGGGGAGGAATATGGGGACAGCTGTAACTCTCAAAGGCCTGACCCCAGTGAACCACTTCAAAAAGCCACACCTCCCACCCCAAAGATCCCACAAGTTCCCCAAACATTATCCCAAGTTCTAAACCAAATGTTCACATAGGTGAGGCTATGAGGGACATTTCCCATTCAAGCCGTCAAATTGAGACATCTTCGTTTTGTGTAACAATGACATCAAAGAACGAAAGTAACAATGTTGATAATTTTATGACAATATGGAGTTACAACTTCTATTTTATTATTCACCATTGTTAATCTCTTACTGTGTCAAGTTTATAAATTAAACAATCATAGATATGTATGCATAGGACAAAACAGTATTTACAGGGCTTGGTGTTCTGTGGTTTCAGGATTTATGAATTTGGTATGTAGCTTTTGTGGGCTAAAGGGGGCTATTCTATACTGAGAAATTTATAAACAACAGACATTTCTTTATCAGAGTTCGGGAGGCAGGAAATTCAAGAATACGGCCCCAGTAGATCTCATGTCTTGCCGAGGGCCTCTCCTCATGGGTAGCACCTTCTCTGTCTCCTCAGATAGTGACAAGGTTAAAGAGGCACACTTCTTTTAGGTCACCAATTTCATTCATGAGAGCTCTGCCCTCAATATCTCTCATTTCCTAACACTCTCTGACAGTTCAGTATCAGGATGTGACTTGAGGAAAGGCACATTCAAATCACGCAGACCTCTTAGGGAGAAAGGATGAGACTCCCAAGACCTCCATTAGGTCCTGAAGGTCCTGATCCAGTTTGCCAACAGGGCAGGAAACAAGCCTGAAGAGGTTGTCATCCAAAGGAAAGAGTCACCTGGACAGGTAGCAACTGGAACCAGGGCCAGGTAGAGACGCAGCATGCAGTGGAGAGACTCAGTGTGCAGTGGAGGGATTCTTGTGCAGTGAAGAGATTCAACATGCAATGGAAGGATTCTCATGCAGTGGAGGGATTCTTGTGCAGTGGAGGGACTCTCATGTGTAGTAAAAGAAAGTGGGCCCTTTGTTCCATCCTGCCTGGCTAGCCTGCTCTATAAATAACCACACCAAAATTGTATTAATTAAATTACTACCTGGCCCATTAGTTCTAGTCTCTTATTGGCTAACTCTAACATCTTGATTCAACCCATTTCTAATAATCTGTATGTCACCACAAGGTCGTGGCTCACTGGGAAAGATTCAGCATGCAGTGGAGAGACTCATGTGCAGTGGAGAGTCTTGTGTGTAGTGGAGAGATTCAGCGTGCAGTGGACGGCACTCAACATGCAGTGGAGGCACTCAGCGTGCAGTGGAGAGACTTGCATGCAGTGGAGAGTCTTGTGTGTAGTGGAAAGACTCAGCATGCAGCGAAGGCCCTCAGCATACAGTGGAGGCACTCAGCATGCAGTGGAGAGACTTACTGTGCAATGAAGAAACTCTGATGCAGTGGACTCTCAGCCTTGTCTAATGACTAATCAGTTGGAATGCTGCATTGCTACCACCTGTCCATCTGAAGGAGACCCAAGAAAGTGTTGAGACATTTCTGCTTGTATGTCCAGCACCCACTATATGTCAGGACTAAGGCCAGTACTGACTGAGGGAGACCAGGGTGAATGCCCAGAGCAGGACAGATACTGGAGGAATGGCCACTCTTCTGTGGGGAGTCATTCAGCCCTTGACTGATGCTCAGGACTCTTTGAACAAGGGCCATTCTAAGAGGACAGCACAATGGCAGCTATCTTCCTTTATATGTGTAGACCTATATAGTTCCCTCAACCTTCTCATGATTGTAGTTGGAGATTTAAAAATGGAAAAATCAGTTCCGTCACAAAAATTAGTCCTTTCTTTCCCCTTGAGCACTAGGTGCCATGATTTGGTTTAGTTTTGTGGGAATGGAGAAAACTGCCTTTATCTGATTGTGTGCAAAATTACCAAGTGTTATAAACAACATTCTATGTCCATTATCCCTCAAATTCATGTGCTGAAATCTTACACCTACTTCATATAACAGCACTAGGAGATAGGGCCTTTGAGAGGCAACTATGTTGTCACAGCAAGATCTTGTGGATGGGACTAGTACCCCTGCAAAGGGGACCGGAGAGCATTTCAGTGCTCCTCTACCATATGGGGACGGATCAATAAGGCTCCTTATGAGCCAGGAATCTGGCTTTCCACCCACACACAATCTTCTAATGGCTTGATTTGGACTTCTAGCCTGAGAACTTTTAAGCAATAAAAGTTTATGGTTTAAGCCACCCACTCTCTTGTACTCTGTCACAGCAACCCTGTGGTGGTTTAAATGAGAATGGTTCCTGGTAGGTTCATATGGTTGAATTTTTGAATACTTAGTCCCCAGTCATGTGCTGTGGAATAATTTTTTTTGTACACTGTGAAAATGTGTCATTCAGATTGGTTTAATAAAGAGCGAACAGCCAAGAGTTAAGCAAGATTTGGGGGACAGAGAGGGCACTGGGAAGAAGAAGGATGGATACACAAAGGAATCAGGAAAGCCGGATGGATAGTACATAGAGGAGGTAGATGATCCTCGGAAAAGCACATAGATTAATAGAGATGTGTTGATAGAGTCCTGCAGCCGTTCAGTCCCAAAGAAGCACACAGAGGTCTACATTAATTATAAACTAGTTGACCTATTAGCTCAGGCTTCTTATTAACTAATTCTCACATCTTACATTAGCCCATAATTCTTGTCTCTGTTAGCCACATGGCTCGGTACCTTATATCAGTGAGGCCCTCTCATCTTGTTTCCTCTGTGACAACTGCAGACTGAATCTTTCCTTTTCCCAGAGTTCTCCTGTCCTCGCCCTGCCTATACTTCCTGCCTGGTTGCCCCATCTATACTTCCTGCCTGGCTACTGACCAATTAACGTTTTATTAAAATACAATTGACAGAATACAGATCATTGTCCCACAGCACTCCCACCATCCCCCTTTAAAAAAAAAAAAAAAACAAGAACTCTGAATCAAATTTCCTGACCATTATCCATAACAACTAGTAACCAACATTCTAAACAAAGGCAAGCATCCATAATCCATTTTTTGGGAATGTGAGTGTAGTTTTCTAGGATATTTCCTGCTGATTGGGGGTGCTGATAATCTTTGAATTCCTGAATGGAATATTCTGTGAGGCTTGATCATCTCAGCCAGCAGTCTTGAAACTGTTATGGATGCAGAACTCAGAGGAAGCTCCAACAGAAGTTCTCTGAAATGTTGGATCATCTGGACCATCTTCTCCTATTGGAGGGTCTTCATGGGGTCTTCCTTGGTCAAACCTGACTTTTCTCAGCCCAAAATAAATCCACAGCCTCTCATTTCCTGTGGAAACAAAAGCAAAACCTCTTCTCCAATGTAGCATACCTTTTGACTTAAATTTTGAAGTCAAGACATTTTCAAAATACATATATTAGATTAATCCAGCAGCATTTATAATCAAATATCTTTTAGCAGCTTTGCTCCTTCCTCAGTCATCAAATAATTTAAAGACAACACAACAGCATACAGTATCCAGATTCTCTGTGCATTTTTATTTTTTGTGGCTTTATTTTAAACTCTATTTCTTTTATTTTATTTTTAATTTTTGGCTTTTTGAGACAGGGTTTCTCTGTGTATCTTTGGCTGTCCTGGAACCTACTCTGTAGACCAGGCTGTCTTGAACTCATAGAGATCTGCCTGCCTCTGCCTCTCAAGTGCTAGGATTAAAAGTGTGTGCCACCAGACCCAACTACTCTCTTTCTTTCTTTTTTATTTTAAAGACTATCATTTTTCTTTTTTTTCCCCAAACCTACATATATTTTTAAATGCACTGTAAACTGTTTAGAGGTTTCTTTTGTCTGAATTTGTCCTATTGTGCATCATATAATCCTTTTTTGACCAGGACCACTTCTTAAAATGGTAAAGCAGCTTGGCTAGGAGTAAGGCTGCTTTGCCTTTTGGCTCCACCCAGTCCATCATGGTAGAAGTCTGTTTACTGCCTCTGAGACTGCCAGATAGGAGCCGTCCTTACCACCTCAACTCTGATAACCAGTTGGCCCATGCTGCCACCAAGTAACTTGCAACATGCTGCCCACAACCCCTATTTAAACGCTCAATAACTGGACCTCCAGAAAGAATCAGAGAAAGTAGTGGCAGCACAGTCCAGGAAGCCATTTCAAAACCACGTAGCTTTTTTTTTTTTTTTTTTTTTTTTTTTGCTACCACTGAATCAGTAAGACTTCTCTTAAAAGAACTGCAGCATGTTGCCAGCAAGCAAAGGCCAATCAGAAAAGAAAAATGTGGCTAAACTTTGTTTTTCAGTGTCTAGAACTCCTTTCCAAGCTTTCTCAGGTTTCATGTGGATGTTGCTGCCCCACGATGGGTGCCATTCTGTTGACAGAGGTTTCTGTCTTGCCCAATCCTACAGCCGTTCAGTCCCAAAAAAGCACACAGAGGTCTACATTAATTATAAACTAGTTGACCTATTACCTCAGGCTTCTTATTAACTAATTCTCACATCTGACATTAGCCCATAATTCTTGTTTGTGTTAGTCACGTGGCTCGGTACCTTACATCAGTGAGGCCCTCTCATCTTGTTTCCTCTGTGGCTGGGTGACAACTGCAGACTGAATCTTTTTTTTTTCCCAGAATTCTCTTGTTCTCATCGTCCTGCCTATACTTCCTGCCAGGCCACTGGCCAATCAGCATTTATTAAAATACAGTTGACAGGATAAAGACCATTGTCCCCACATTGGGAGCCATTTGCTGCCAGGAGTTTCTGTCCCTCCCGGTCCTGCAGCCATTCAGTCCCAAAGGATCACACAGAGGCCTACATTAATTACAAACTGATTGGCCTATTAGCTCAGGCTTCTTATTAATTCTTGTAACTTATATTAGCCCATAATTCTTGTTTCTGTTAGCCATGTAGCTCAATATCTTATATCAGTGAGGCCCTCTCATCTTGCTTCCTCTGCAGCTCAGTGGTGACTGCAGACTGACTCTTTCCTCTTCCCAGAATTCTCCTGTTCTCATCGCCCCACCTATACTTTTTGCCTGGCTACTGTCCAATCAGTGTTTTATTAAAGTACAATCAACAGGGTACAGACCATTGTCCCACAGCACTGAGATTGGTTAATTTAAATTATGAGTGAGCTAAGAATAAGCCTAAGCTACCGGCCAAACTCATAACTAATAAGAAGTCTCTGTGTCATTATTTGGGAGCTGATGAAAGGGACAGAAAAATCTGACTACAGTCATGGAACTATTTGGGAATGCTTAAGAAGTATGGCCTTGTTGGAGGAGGTTTGTCCCTGAGGGTGGGCTTTGAAGTTTCAAAAGACCAGTACCCCACCACCCCTTCACTGTTTCTCTGCTTTCTACCTGCTCATGAAGAGGTAAGTTCTCAGATGTTCCTGCCAACATGACTTTGCTCCACCATCATGGATTCTAACCCTCTGAAACAGTAAGCCCAAATTAAGCACTTTCTTTTCTACATTGCCATGGTAATGGCATCTCCTCACAACAATAGAGATGCAGCCAAGACATACCCTAATTGACAAAGACACAGAAACCCCTAAAACCTGGCCCATATAAATCCTTCCTTTAGGACTTTTTCTAGGAAAGAATAGTTGGCCTATATCTTGACTCCATGATTTGATATTTTCTTCTTTGACAGAAACAATCATGTGTAAACTTGGACCCAACATGACTGACACAGTCATGGCCCCACCCACTCATGGCTTCCTTCTTTCTCTTGAGCATTGTCAAGAGTTGTATAAAGTGAACTGCTTATGCTCCACTCAGACATGTCGGAAACGGAGGCCAGAGCTGAGCAGCTGAGGGAGGAAAGAGACAGCTCTGAGTTTGACTGCTCCACAAATTAGCTATGTGTCCTTCAAAAAGCTACTAGATGTCTCAGAGCCTTGTGTCCCTCGAAGGTACAGGGAGAATAACAGTCACTGCACCTCACAGGACTGCTCTCATGATTAAAAGTGAACAAAGGTCCTCAGGGAAGAACTGCTCTCTGTGGGGCTACATAAGAGTATCTGGATGGTAGTGGGAAGCATCGGGGGACTGGAGGTGTCTATGTCCCAGACCTCAGACATGCCCTTGGTCATCCATATTTCAGCCAAACCTCAGCAGCCATGCTCAGACAGAAGTTTCTTAGTCAGAGAGACGCTGTATAAACAGTTTACATCCATGGGCTGCTTTCCAGAAGGGCCCCCGCAGAGCTCTGAGTGAGGAGCTATTATCCCATTCCCCAAGCTCATGATGGGTTTAGAGAGGAGCGAGCTGAGTAACTGCAGGCAGAGCGTCAGCATCCGGCGTGTGTCCCACAGGCCCTCAAGCCACACGGCTCTCATTTCGTGGAGAACTGGAAGAAAAGGCTGTCTTGACTCTCCTCATGGAAAGGGTTCCAAAGGCAGAACTTTCCGGAAGTACCTCGGAGGCTCTCCCCAGCCCATTTAAGGACTCCCCGTTAGTCTCTCCTCCCGTGGCATTCTTAGCTCCTTTTCAGTTCCCCTAGCATTGGTAGCTGCCTCTCCCCCACAGTGATCCTGGTTTCAGCCATTCCACAAAGAAGTTGTTTTCCCCAAATCCTCTCAAAAGATCTGATAATAATTTTCGAAGCAGAAAATTCAATACCGAAGCCGGGCGGTGGTGGCGCATGCCTTTAATCCCAGCACTTGGGAGGCAGAGGCAGGCGGATCTCTGTGAGTTCGAGGACAGCCTGGCCTACAGAGCGAGTTCCACAACAGCCAGAGCTGCTACACAGAGGAACAACTATCTTGAAAGAAAAGGAAAAGACAAAAGAAAAAAGAAGAAAAGAAAATTCAAGGTCGAGGTAATAAATATTAGAATAACAGCTCTGTGCTGCCTACCAGATCTGGCTCCAGGCATGTCTGACTTGATCATTCAGCGTGCGTGGAGTGATTGTCTACAAGGTCATGGGCAACGCCCTAAATATGCCAACATATATATTGTCAAAAATAATGTCTCATTAACTAATTTCTCAGAGGTTCTTTTCCATGTTAATTCGTAGAAGTAACAAATCCAGCCATTTATTGTTTTAACATCCCCATAGCACTCCATTGTAGAAACGCACCACAATGTACATCACCTTGATCGTAATGTTTTAAAAACAAGCCACATCCTCTTTGCTTATAAAGTGTGGAGCAACCTGCTGCAAGGGTAATACCTGGGTAGACCTGCCATAACCTGGCTGGGGACCTTCTAGGATTTGTCTTCTCCGAGAGGGTGGGGAAGAGAGTCAGTCAAGGACTGGTTCAGTCTGAGACACCTACAGGCGAGCAAGTCCAGCATCTGGGAGGCGGCGAAGAGCCCTGCCGGCTGGCTGGCGACAAGGCTGGGTTCACACCTAGACTGGCTCCCATCACCCTCCAATGCATTGCAAATCACTTGGATTTACATCACCGGCACACACGGCTGCGGTATCATCCTGCCTCTAGTATCCCCCCCTTCGTGGAATAAATTCTGTAGGCCACTGAGTAAACAAGGGGAAATGAAAAATAAACTTAAGATCGTGGGATGAGAAGCAGAGGGTGTGTGTGTACTTCTGCACAAGGCTGTAGGCACAGAATCCTAGCTCCTTAGCTATGGGCAGCAGATCTGTTTTAGAGAGTTAAAGGACACTGTAAAAAAAAAAAAATCCTCTTGCTCCGCATCCCTTCCCATTATAAGGTCCTAGTCTCCTCGCGTGAAGCTGCTAATGATTCAGTCTTCGAGACACCTTCTCAGGCACCGCAGTAACCCCCGAGGCCGGGGCATTCCTCACAGTTTCTTATCTGGGTGGTAAAATCAGGACGCCGCCTAATTGGTTGCTGACTCTCTGGTAAATGAAGGAGGTTTCTGTTTTAAGAAATAAAGAGACTTCTCAGGGGTTGATTCACTGCCCAAGGGGAGCCTGCGGAGCAGAGGCTTCCTCCCCGTAGAGATTTGCATACAGCATCCACTTCCTGCTTCACTGCCTGCCCTACCACTTACCTGGACCTGGAGCGGGCGAGGGAGGTGTGAGCCGCCCGGCCCGAGGTGGAGCCCCAGAGCAGAGCCAGCGACCACCCCCCGGGCCTGCCTGCCTGTCTGTGGCCATCGTAGGTGAGTGATCTATCACACTGGTGCCTGCTTTGACCTCTTTAACCAGTGACGGGGTTTCCAGTCCCCTGCTTTCTCCTTTACCAGAATGTTCCGGCCTCACTTTCCTCCTCCGCCCGCCCTGGTCTCCCCACCTTTACCTTGTTCATCTGGAGACCAGCTTTGAGCTGAGAGAACAACAGAGCTCCAATGAGAAATGTGCCTCTGGTTTAGTGTTTCAGGCAGGCCGAGCAGAGGTTAACTCTTTAATGAGAGGAACACAGGACACCACCGAGCTACTCCAAGTTGTCTCCTCGGGTTTCAAGAAATCAAGCCACATAGTGAGCACAGAGCTAGCCTGGGCTACGTGGCAAGAACCTGTCTTTTAAACAAATCAAAACTGTTTCTCCGAGGAGGGAGCCGCGGTAGCAAGGATTAAGTAATTGGCTTCCAGCCCCAGATGCGTCAGTGACAGAGCCAGAGCGGGAAGGCCAACTCCCAGTTTTTCCCTATCCTGCTTTTATGCTGGGGGAAAAAAAAGAAAGAAAATCAACATCACGTACTTGGGTCAGGAAGTGCTCGACACCCTCGCCCCCACCCTCCTCCATTCCCCTTTGCCAGGCTTTTGCTTGGTCTGGACCGCGCTGGGGGGCACGGGAGTGGGGGGGGGGCTTTTTTTAAGAGCCACCTTCTTGTGACTTCCTAGTTCTCCGCGGCCTCTTAGACTACCGAGACTGTATTTTAAAGGAGTGAGTGAGAGGAGACCAAATTAATAATTTAAAAAGAGGTCAGAAAACTTGGTTCCTTGCTCTCCTTCCACTTTGTGTGGCAATCCTCTTTGGCTCCCAGAAGCCTGGATTTCTTCATCTGCAGAGTGTGTGTGTGTGTGTGTGTGTGTGTGTGTGTGTGTGTGTGTGTGTGTACTAACATGATTATGTCTAAATTCCTCTCTAACAAAACAAGGCCAGCATAGTCCCTGAAGGGTACCATAATGGGTGGTCTTAGAAGACATGTTTTGTTTACTGATTATTACACATATAAATTTCACCTCTGCTACCAGTCCATTAGAAAGGCCTTTGCTTCTCACGTTTTCTTTCCAGGCCCCCCTTCCCGCAGAACCTGGCATGCCATCAAACACCATAGAGGTACTCAGGCTCCTTGAACATAAACTTTAAAAAAGTTTTTCAGGTCCCCTCATCTGCTTTCCAGGCCTAAGGTAAAGCCGCTGTCAGGGCAGGAGCTTGTGGAGGGATGGGGGCTGGAGAGTCAGCTGCAGCTCTGCAGGAGGGCTGCCTAGAATCCAGCCTTCATTTTTGGCTTTAACCACATAGGGGAAAATGGGATTTCTTGAATTTAGCTCATGTCCCATGTGTTCGCGGAGAGTCAAGGCAGGCTCCAGGGTTGGCAGTGGATCCTGCTTCAGAGGCCAGGAGCTGGAGCAAGAAGGCACTCCTGGCCCCGCAGGCAGTGTGTGGGCCTTTAATAGGAGGGGCAAGGGAACAGTGAAACACATCCCAGCACTATGTAAGGCTGGTGACTACGGTTAGACTCATTATTAGATGGCAGGTCTACTGGGTCCTTAACCTTTTCCAAACCATGGCTTGAAAAAAAACAAAATTATTGTTTCTTCTGATCAGTTACTGTCAGTACAGTCCCAGTAGGTTCTGGCTGGGGGGGGGAGGGGACTGGCGGACTTGGGTATTGTGAAACTCTGTTGGGTATAAGGCTCTAGTGTAGGCCTCATGGTGTTTGTCGGTGGCTCTGTGTGTTCTGGAATAAGGGCACCAGGCCTCCATCGCATCTTGCTTGTGACGAGTTCCTGATTCTCGGTTTAAATCTGAAGCATGATCATCTAAACCAGGGTAGCAGGTCCGTGTGGCTGCCAGCTGCCACCCAGCCTCGCTTGGATGGGTGAAGGCTTCCCTACAGCCATGCTTAACCGGGTGCTGCTCTTCCCAGCCCTTGCACAGGTCTGAGGAGATGAGCGATGAGGCCATTCTGATGTCTTCACTGTGTGGGTCTGGCTAAGCAGGAGGAAGGGGTGGGCAGTGTGACAGGCTGCTGGAGGGAAAGCGCCTCCACTCAGGGATTCTCAGAGGGGACAGAGACACAAAGCGTTCAAGCCCGCACCTCCCAAGACGAAGGCGCCAGTGACTTTCAAATAGACTGAAAATTAAAAGAAGAGGAGAAAGTCATATTTCCAGGCGTCGTTTAGCAGGCATTCAGCAAGATAGATGATGGCGGAGTGGTTTGTCTAAATTAAATCAATGTTTTACACGTCGCAGAATGGAAATCTCAGCTAGATCCTGAATTCAAATCGTTTTCGTCTGCAGGCAATTTTAGATTAGCCTTTAAAAAACGTGCACGTACGGACTGCAGGCAATTGCTGCCGGAAAAGCGCAGATGAGGCACAGGCCACTTCCCGTTCCTCTCATATTCAACCAAATGGCCCATAATGTTTGATCCCATTTCCTTATCAGAATAGTCCAGCTGGCTTTCCACGAGAAGTAGCCGATGTTTGGAATCGAGAAGCTGTCCCCTAGGCCTCTCCTGTTTCTTCTCAATGCCTTGTTGCCCAGATATTTTTAGTTCATGAAACATAGGGTTTCTTCTCCCACGCCAGCCTTCTTTGTCTCCTACCCAGCGTGGCTCCTAGAGTCTGTGTATGCTCCAACCTCAGTGTGCTGCTTACTTTTCTGGTGCATGTGTGTGTGTGTGCAGGTGTGCATGTGTGTGCACAGGTGTGCGTGCTGGTGTACGGGTGCATGCACAGGTGTGCACCTAGACCTTCTTGGGGACCACAGGCTATAAACTCACTGAAGAAGGGTGGCCTTTCATCCATGTGGCATCCTTAGCACGCTGCCATTATGGTTTGGTTCCCAGACGGCCCTGCTGAAATCAAGCAATTTGATGGGTGGGAGACCCTCACACAGCCTGTCCTCTCGCCCACTGCAGACCTAGTCTACCTGGGGTCTTGGCAACGCCAAGTGGTGAAGGAAATTTGGCTTCTGTGCCCAGCCTTTTACGCTCTTCCTTTCCTCTCCAAGGGTAAACAGGTCTCACGCCCATCTTTGAACTTTTCCTATCCCGAGTCATCTGCCTAGACAACCTGGCCACTGGCCCGCCATGCACATTCCTGTGTTTCTCCTGGGACTGTCCCATTGACCCTTCTGCACCTGTACTAGAGATTACAAGATCTTCCTGCCACAGCAAGAGCAGTTCTGTCTTCCTTCTCTCTTCCAAACCCTTCTCATCCTTCCCGTCCCTTCTTCACTCTGTGACCTGAATGAGGAATCACAAAAGGGGGCTTTAGAAAGACCAGCTCATGTAAAGTAAGCAAAAACAAAAACAAACAAACAAAAAAAAAACCAAGCAGACAAACAAAATAAGGGCAACAAAAGTGCCCGAACTGGCTTGAGGTTGTTTCTTTAAATGTTTTTATTAGCAGCTTTCAGTGTGGTAGGCAGTCTGTTCCCAGAAGTCTCCGTCCTCCAGTCCCAAGGTCACTTCTGCTAGTCAGAGGAGAGTATAAAGACCGCCCTCAGCCTGCTGTGAGTTCTCCTGTGCAAAGTCCAGCGACTGTTCCCTTGTCTCCAAGGCTCACCCCGCCTCTGAGCCTCTGGCAAGCCCTAATGGAACAGCTTCTCTCTCAGGGAAATTCTGCAAGTAAGCTTGGAAGTGCTTGCTCAGTGGAGTTTGAACCCAAGTTGACTGGTTCTCCCCAAACCAGGGTTCCACTAAGCAAAACAGCCTTATGGTAATTTGCATACATTTGGGCAGTAGACAAATTCTTGAGTTTACAGATATTTCTAAAGATCTGTGATTTTTAGACACACACATAACTACTCTTTGGGGGCCAGCAAGAAGATGGCTCAGCTCCTAAAGGTGCCTGCCACCCGGCTGACGGCCTGAACTTGATGCCAGGGAGCTACATGGTAGAAAACGGAGAACAGACTCCTGCCTGGTTGTCTGCTGACCTGTGCATGGGTGCCATGGCAACACATCATATAAAAAAAAACGTAAAAAGAAAATTTAAGTTATTCCCTAGAGAGTAAAAGAAATACCCCAAGGATCTGTAATTAAAAGTATCTGATCCAAACTGGATTTCAGGATCCTCCCAACTATAAATGTATCTTTTTATTTATTATGGCCCCCTGAAATATTCATGCTATATGTCTCTAGGACTTTTCAACCTTATCAGTAACCCAAACTGTATTTTTTTTTAAGAACGAAATAATTCAGGACTGGAGTTCAGATCCCCAGAACCCACCTACCAGTCAAGTGGGTGTGGCAGACCCCCTAGAACCCCAGTGCTTAGCGACAGAGACAGGGAACTCCTGGAGCAAGTTGGCTAGCCATACTACCCACAAAGTCCAGGTGGGAGAAACCCTGCCTCGATACAGAAGGTGGAGAGTGACCTAAGAGGGTACGTGGTTTTGGGCTCGGTCCTCCACACACATGCGCCAGCAACTGGGCGACATACTTGGTGTCCACCTTGGGCCTTCACAAGCACACACACACACGTATACTGCACACACAAGTCCACAGACACACATACATATTTTAAAAAAAAATCCAGCTGGGCGGTGGTGGTGCATGCCTTTAATCCCAGTTCTTGGGAGGCAGAGGCCAGCAGATCTCTGTGAGTTCAAGACCAGCCTGGTTTACAACAGTGAGTTCCAGGACAGGCTCCAAAGCTCCAGAGAAATCCTGTCTTGAAAAAAACAAAACAAAACAAAAACAAAACAAAAAAATTAAAACAAAATCCAGCCTGATGTAGTGGGGCTTGTCTATAATCTCAGCATCTAGGAGGTGGCCGGCAGGAGAATCAGGATTCCATGGCCAGGCTGGGCTCCATGAGACCACGTCTCAAAAAAACCAAGCCCCAATCCAATCAGTTGGTGACTAGCTAGTGTTGATTGCTCCGGAGCTGTGGCGGCGCTTATTAATTACTCAGGCTGCTCACTTGCCCTTCCTCTGTTCCTTGTCTGCTATTTGTCTTCTTCCAGGGACCCTGCACCTTCATTACACCCCATCCGTCCCTGCCGCGGAGATGTCCCCTGGACGCTGTCCCAGTCCCAGCCGCACTGCCGTTTATCACTCCCTTTGTTTGTGCTCTGTCATCCAGGTTTCAATTTATTTTGAATTCAGTTTATGATTAAAATTTAATGAGATCCAATCAAAGGCTTTTTTTTTTCTCAAATCAAGATGCCTCTGCAGTCGGCACCCTCCATTGTAATCCACGAGGGAAAGTCGCCCAGGCTTCCTCCTGTGGGGTCCGAGTGAACACCGGAGGTGTGCACACCCATGCCTCTCCAGGCCAAGATGCCGCTGCGGTCTCAGAGCGCCCTCCATTGCAATGGCACCAGAGAAAGATGCCCAGGCTTCATCCTTCACTGACGCGCGCCCATGCCTCTGCAGGTCAAGGTGACCGCTCTGAAACCGACTTAGAACGGAGTTGCTAGCAGTTCCCACTTAGTCTGCCCGCCCTCTCAAATAAATAGAGCGTCAGTGCTCGCGGGCTCTGGGCTGAACTGCTACTGGCCATAGGACCTTGAGGAAGTTCTTAAACCTTCCTGTACCTCAGTTTCCCCATTATAAAACAGAGCCAACAACAGCCCCTATCAACTGAGGTCACAGTGAGAACTAAATGAGTATTTTTATACTGTGTGTAAAGATCCTTGTAACGACTTTATGCACAACGTTCAGTAAGTATTAACAGGAACAGGTAAGAGAGGGCACTGTTTCTTAACTAGAGCCATTTTATTAGGTTTGCATTTTGCTACATCAGCATAGTCTTTATCAGCTTTTAGGCCAAAGGTAGCACATGAGGTCTTTCTATACTAGCCTAGCGCTAAGAAGTATTTTTATATTAATTTTTTTTTTATTTTTAGTTGTGTGTGGGAGGCATGGTATGTGCATGTAAGTATGGCTGTCTGTGGTGGGCAGAGGCACCAGGTCCCTCTGGAACTCGTTATAGGTTGTTCTAAGCCATCGTGGATGCTGTGTTCCCAGTGGATGCTGGGTACAGAACACAGGCCCTCTGCATGAGCAGTATACATGCTCAACCACAGAGCCATCTCTCCAGCCCCTAGCTTTATGTTTAACAAAACCCACACAGTGAGGCACGAGGGTAAGAGTCTTGCTGGGCAAGTATGAGGGCCTGAGTTCAAATCCCCAGGACCCATGGAAAAAGATGTACGTGGCTGTGCAGGCCTTTAACCCAGTGCTGGGGATCAGAGACGGGTGGATCCTAGGACCTCACCTGCCAGTCAGCCTAGGTTCCGTGAGAGACCCTGCCTCAGGGGAATAAGAAACTTCTCTCTCTCTCTCTCTCTCTCTCTCTCTCTCTCTCTCTCTCCCCCCCCCCCCCCCCCCTCTCTCTCTCTCTCTCTCTCTCTCTCTCTCTCTCTCTCTCACACACACACACACACACACACTGGAATACAAGAAAGAGACACCATATGAACCATAAACCAGAAAGGATGTGCTATTTGGTCCTTTGTAGGGAAAATGTGCCAAGCACGGATCTCAATGGCTTGTTTCCACCATTCTATCTGCGGGGAGATAGAGCCTTAGGCAGGTTTGCCTTCACCAATCTCCTGTGTGGCTTTCGCAAAGTTCTTTAATGTGTTTCATGGAGGAACAGCAGAATGGGACTCTCACTCTGCCTGTGGCCCAGGACCAGGTGAGCTGCCATGAATCAAATGTGGAGTCCTCTCGTGTACACTCGCTGGTTACACAGCTACGGTCCCCATACACTAGGATCGGATGACACTCTGTAGCTGGTACACCTGTGCGGGATGGCATCTAGAAAAACTATTCCAAAGCCAAGTCTCTCGCTGGGATAAAAATAACTTAAGAATTGGATGTGGATCAGGCTCGGCATTGGGCATGCTATACTTTTTAGCCTTGTATCACCCCTATGGGATAGAGTTGCTAGTCCTTCCTTTTTGTAGATTAGAAAAATGACACATGGAGAAGTAACTTTGTCATGGTCATAACATTTAATTACACAGCTGGTAGGGAAGCAGCCACAATCCAGATGTCTGCATCCAGAAGGAGTTAAGTTCTGAGCATAGCTCACACCTGAGAAATACGTGTTGATTCAGGGCAAAACCACCTGTAAGTCAGAGCCACGGCGAACTGTGAGCATGACCATGACCTTAGGTCTGTTAACTTGTGTCCTGGGGGAGCCTTGGGTTTCAAACAGCAAGGGGGCGGGGGAAGGAAGCCATCTGATGGAATGCTAGAGGGGAGGCTAGGGTGACCAGAGGGAGCAAGGTCCTGGTGAGATCACAGAGGTCTGTGGAGACCAATGAGCTCCTTTCTAGGACTCTGGTGAGTGAAGGTGCGCGATGATACGGTAGGGAAGATCTGAGCCGAGTGCCAGGGCTGTGTGCAGAGAAAGGCGGGAGGAAGGAGTGTGAGCAATTCTGGAAAGAGAACCAGGGGCACACATCCTGGGTGGGGAGTGTCTTGACTGCAAAGCTGGTCCTGCTGGGGGCTGGGGGAGAGTAGACGACACAGCCTCGGACCTGGGAGGGGAAGAGGAAAGCCAGAGGTTTGGGGAGAGATGGAGAAACTGACAGAGGAGAATGAGGAGGGCTGGGGAGATGGCTCAGTGATCAGAGGCTGCTGCCCTTATAGAGGACCCAATCAGTTCTCAGTACCTACATGGTAGCTCTCCATCGCCTGTAACTCGAGTTCCAGGGGATCCATTGTCCTCTTCTGACCTTCCAGGGCACCAGACACAGGTGTGGTGCCAAACATATAGGCAGGCAAAACACTCATACACATAAAAAAGAAAACAGCCCCCCCCCACACACACACTCAGGAGGCAGAGGCTACACATCAAGGCCAACCTGGTCTATGTGTAGTTCCAGGGCAGTCACGGATAAGACTGGCACAGTGATACCCTCTCTCACAAAAAGAAAAAAGAACAGGGAATCCAAACACAAGAGCTGGAAACACAGCAATTGCAGTTCTCGGCCCGAAGTGGGTGAGCGAGACTTCCATGAGGAAGGCTGCTGTCTCTGGAGCTGGAACAGAGGGTCTATGGTTCCTGACCGTGGCCGTTCATTGTAGCGGCCATTCACTCTGGCAGTTGTTCGGTACCTAGCCTCTGTTTGCAGCTCAGCCAGCCAATAGGCACTCTGTTTTGTCTTTTGTATTCTGGGGAGTTCACGGGCTTCTGGAGGTGGAGTGGGAGTCACGGTTGGCATTGGTTCTTAACCATTGTGAACACCAGGTCAATGGTGTTCTAACAAAGATTCTAGTAGACAGATACACACTCGGTACACATTAGGAAAGGCTCAGGACGTTCTGGAAAGTGAATCCCCCTGCTCCCTGCCTAGAGATGACTACTATTCTAGTTTCTAGGAGATGACACACATGTACAGCCTTACATCACAGACAGCCATGTGGCTCTTTTATTTAAAAAAAAAATCTAATACATTCAGAGCTGTTTCCACTTCAGTTCGCGTGGCACTTCCCCATTATTTGTGAAAAGACAGCGTATTCATTGTCCAGATACACAATGCATTTTGAACCCAGAGTCATTCTGTCTCGAGTCTTTGCTGCATCCCTTGTCTTTACAGATTTCGTTTGGCACCATGTGCACACTTCTCTGCAGAGGTGAAACGGCTCTGTCAAGGGCCACAGACTCACAATTCTGATAGTTCTTTCTTTCCTCCTGGTAGAGCAAGGGAGAATCTGCTCACCCTCAGCATGGAGGCCCCGCCCTATCATAGTCTCTAAGCTCAGCCTGGCATCTGCCCTGAGAATTCAAGGAGTCCCATGCATAACCCCACCCACCAGGTTTCCTCCTAGCCTCTCCCTTCCCGCAGAGAGGGCCACAGTGTGGCAGGCATGCTCTTATTCTCCAGGTATGACAAGCCTGTGCTTCATAGTCTTTTGGAGCTGTCCCAGCAATGCAGGCTCCAGGGCTCCCACGCGCTGACATCCAGGTCTTCTGTCCACTCAGAGGTCAGGGGCTTTTTCCAAAGTCATGGCTAGCTGAGTAGGGACTTTCTACATCAGCCTGGACTTGCCTTGTGTCAGGGACTGGAGGACAGGCCACAACAGGGTGAGAGTCACATGAACAGAACACAGAGCGAGCCTAGAAGAAAACAAGAAAAGTGGGAATGGTTAGCAGTGGAGAAATACTGGGCTGTTTTTAAGGAATAATATTTTTACAATGTCTTACTACAGTGAAAACTGCATCTTTGATTAACCCCTCTAACCTATGTGCAGCTGCTCCCTGTGACTGTCAGGGAGAGGGCTGACCAGTTCTGACCAGGGCTGAAGCTGGGAGGTTCCAGGTCTACAAATGCCAACCCTGCCAGGGAACCATCCAGCAGCAAGTACTGCCGTACAGTAGACAGCAACCATTAATTCAGTCAGCACACCCTTACAGAGCGTCTACCAGTGCCGGGTGTGGTTCTAGGTGTTGGTCAGGGCTGTGGGTAGTGGACTGAGAAGCCACGGTGTGGTGAATTGTATTTTGGAAGCAAACAGGATTAAATGTTTACATTATCTATCTCGGTGGAGTATGTAAGATGGCAATGATGGCTAAAGAGGATGGGAAAACAGAGAGGGGTGGAAGGGAGGAGACTGTAAACACTTTACCAAGCGAGTCCAGGGGGACCTCACTGAGAAGGCGACAACTGAGGAGAAAGGAAGGGAGCCATGCGGGGATTCTGAGAGAGAACGAGGGAAAGGCCCTGGGGTAGGTCCTGCTGCCGGCCTGCGTGTTTTCTCTCTGTGTCAGATGGAGAGACACAGGAGGCACAGGCTGTCCGTGTCTTTAGGAATACTTCTGATGAGCTTCCACTGTCTCCTCATTCTTTCTTCAGGCTGCACCACCCGTAGACAATTAAAAAGCAAAACAGTTGCCTTGGGGGTGGGCCACTAACATGGAGTAAGGGCTCGCTGTCTGTGTGTATTTGGTGGTGACTCACTTCAAACCTCGAGGTCCATTCTCATTTTGTAGTGATTACTGATGCTACAGTGTTACTGTGAGGGTTGTCATCCCCATGACAGGTTTGTTTCCTACGCCCGAGGGGCCATGTGCCCCTTTAGAGACCAGTTTTAAGGCATGTGAGATGGCCACACTTGTCTCCTGTGATATTAGCCTCCCTGTAGCCCCTGGCAGACCTCTGAGCTAGAAAAGTCAAATCTGAAACTTTGCTTCGGGTAGGAAGTTACTTCTCAGAAATCCACATTTGAAAACCCGTGGAGATTAGGAGCGTTTGCACCCGAAGTGTTTGCAGTTTGAGCAAGGGATGTGAATCACATGACAAGAGCTGGCAGAATGTCATCCTTTTGATAGCTGGCTCGCTGTCCACCCTCCTCACCCTCTCACTTATCCGCGGGCTCAGGGAGGCGAGCAGGAGCTCACACAGCCTCGGCCACCCGAGAGACGACTTCTGCCTCCCAGCCAGCTGAGCTGAAGAGCATGCTGCACAGTGTATCCCATTTTGTAGCTGCAGACAAACTGTAAGGATAAGAGGAAATGATTTTAAAATAGTAAAATGGCGGGCTACTTTTTTATCTTTTGGTAGGTTCTTAGTCATTTTCAAAAGGTCTAACCAAGTTAGAGGGCGGGATCTCTTCCAAGGGATGTATACGACAGCCTGGGAAGGGACGGCTGAGGGCAGCTGGAAGCTGAGGCTGCCTCCCGTGTGCCAGGAAGAGCACAGGATTGCAGCAGCAAGGGAGCAAGAGCAATGCTTCGTTCCTCAGCCTAAGTGATTCTCCTGCCTCTGTAAAAATTGCAACTATAGTCATGTGCTAACATGCCTGGCTTTCTGCAGACAGTTAAGCCCAGTGGACAGGGACCAAAGCTCTACCTTAGTAGTAGATGTTTGTCTACTCTGGAAAGCCCTGGCTTCCATCTAGAAGCAAACTGTTGGCCCGCTCTCTGTGAAAGGGGAACATTGCCGTGCAGGCTGCCCTCTCTTATTGGAGTGGGCACACGGTGTAAAAGACTAGAAATTCCTATTCTCCAAAGCTAGCTTAGAACAATAATTTATGTACTCTGTGACTTTAGGCACACTAGGCTCTCCATAAACGGGGGTGGCTGAAAGGCTGCATGGATCCAAAGTTGGAATTTAAACTCCGCGCACAGCCTTTTTCTCTAGTATTTGAAGTGTGCTGTGTATAGAGGCCCTCTGTAGTATGAACCACCGGGATTTCCGACACTTACTCGCTCTTACAACACTTGTTCTGCAGCCTCTTGGGAACCCCCTAGTGTCCCAAAAGCACCCCATCTCCCAGGCTTTCCTCTGTTTGCCCTACAGCTGGGCATCCAGCAACAGGCTAATGATTAGACAGACAAGGGAAGCTCCTCCTCCCTCCCCATTGTGTTAAGTGGATTTTTAGAGATAAAAGCAGTATTGCTTGGATCCTGGGCTCTGGGGGGCCAAGGATAGTTGAACAAGCCTTTAGTCATGGCGTCCTTCATTACAGGCCCCGGGCCCGGAGGTAAATACATGCTCCAAACGACCCAAGTTGTTAAGTGGAAAATGTCACCATGACCTGTTTTTAAGTTTGTGCTTTCGTTTTCTAAGAAACGTATTTAGTGTTATTAGGTTTACTTAGTGTTATTAAGCAATAGCCAACTGGAGTAAAAAATAAATAAAATGTAAGTTCAAAAGGTAAAACTCTCATTGCACTTCTGACCGCCCTCAGTGCGGGTCTGTGTACATCACGCAGTTAAACCCATAAAGAAGGGTATGCACACACCGCCACACACAGCTACTCCTCTTTTCAGACACAGTGTCCTGCTTCTCACTTTAAAAAAAAAAAAAAACAACAGTACGTCCTGGAGATTGTTCCCCATCAGTTCCTGGGATTATTTGCATTATGCATTCCAAACACACAAGGCAGCCCACTTTCTGATAATCTCTCTCTTCTCAGTAAGCGGCAGTTGCTTTTCAGCCGTGGTTTCCCCTTGCTGGTAAGCAGTTCCTACCACACAATGACTTCTGGTCATATTTCTTCAATTGCCTTCCAGATAAAATATCTTAATACACATTAGTGCCTTTGCCTGGAATGGCTGAGTACACAACTCGCTGTGACTGGGGCCCCGCAGACAGCGGTGTCACACGACTGTTAATTTAAACCACATCCTGAACCAGGTCCTTTAAGGTCAGAAGATGCTCTATCTTCTGAGACTGGCTTGCTTTCTCTTGTTCCAGAAACTAGAATGAGCCGAAGCATTCCTGTGGAGGTTGACGAATCAGAACCATTCCCGAGTCAATTGCTGAAACCAATCCCAGAATATTCCCTGGAAGAGGAATTGGAACCACCTGCTCCAAATACAAGGAACATGGCACCCAGCAGCTTGTCAGCACGCCAAGCCTCTCGCCACGCTTCAGGAGACCGTTGTCAGGCTCGCCCTCCTCCCCTGAAACTTGCCCAACACCAGCCCGTGTCACAACAGGTCACTGACCTGCGCACTAAAGTCCTGGAGGAGAGTGATGCCAGTTTCTTTAGAAGGCACCCTGATCTTGGCAAGGGATTCTGTTCATGCTCATCCGAAGCCAGTGAGCGTGAGTCGGAGTCTGTGCTTGGCGCCCTCCCTCCTGAGCACCGGTTTTCACTTCTGGAAAAACGCAATAGACGGCTGGGAGCTCAGCTTTCGGCAGCCTCTCCCGACACTGGCCATGACTCAGACACGTCGGACCCAAGTTTGCCTAATGCTCTGGCTGACTCCTCCAGTGGTGGCCAAGAGATGGTATCTCGGCCCCGACCCCACAGGAACAGAACAGCCCCAGATGTGCCCACGATAGACACCGGGTATGATTCCCAGCCCCAAGACGTCCTGGGCATCAGGCAGCTGGAAAGGCCACTGCCCCTCACCTCCACATGTTACCTGCAAGACCTCCCTGGGCCTCTGAGGTCCCAGGAGTTCCCTCAGTGTGAACTTCAGAGGTATCCAGCATGTGCAAAGAGGCCTCCTCTCAATCCGTCCCCACAAGCTCCATGGAACTATCAGTATCATTGTCCCGGAGGGCCCTATCACCAGGCGCCATGTAAGTTATCTTTATCGCTTCTGGGCTTCTGAACAACACTGCCCATGTCCGAAGACTGGCAGTAGGGGAGAGTGTTCTCTGGGGCACTGTATTTCAGCATGCAGTTGGCTTACCAGGGGGCCCTAGTAGGATGCATTTTCTTGGCCAAGACCCATCTCACTTAAATCTCCCTCTAGGAAGCTTTCAGGACAAAGCGGATCCCCCTGTTGAGCAATTAAAATCTGCTTTGAGGCAGAGGAGCCGCTGATGATTGCTAGAAAATTCATTTGTCCTAGTTCTTGGGGCTTCTTTCTGGGTTCTTCCTTTCCCTGTTCCCTTCCCATCAGAGTTGGCTGAGAAAGTGGGCGGGACAAGGTGCCTGCTGGGTGCCAACCACAGCACAGGTGTGGTGGATTTCTTAAGTCTGAGTCACTACAACCAAACTTTGATAGGCAGGTTTAGTTCTCAGACGTCTCCAGGTTAGTTTTAAAAGCTGTTGAAATTCTACTTACCTGCACGTAAAGATACTTTTTCTGCTAACAGCAGTATGAGGGGAGTTTCCTCCAAACAAAATATGCCCAAAAGTTGAAAAGGGATGTTTCCTTTACCCAAATAGAATTCCCTATTAGGATTTTGCTACATTTACTTCACTGTTTTTTTTTAACCCTTTGCAAATATACCTAATATAAAATACTTTCCAATGACGCTGAGTGTACTTCTTACAGCATCGCTTAGAATGTTGAATTGGACTTGTGAGATGGCTTAGTGATTAAGGGCACTTGCTGCCAAGCCTGAAACCTGAGTTCCATCCCTGGGGCCCACATGATGGATGGAGAGCCATCTTGCAAACTGTCTTCTGGCTTCCACATGTGCACTGTGGCACCCAAAAGAGCATGTACACATGCGCACGTGCACACACACACACACACACACACACGCAAATGTAAAATCTAGATAAAGTGCTCAAAGGCTGAACTGTATTTCATTAAGATATATTGCTGAGTTATCATTAACTTGTTTTCTGTTCTCAGACATTTAAAGTTTTTTCTGGTCTAATAACCAATTCTATGACAAGCATTATTTTTATCTGCATTTCTGATTAACCCCTTAGATAAAGGTGCAGAGGTGTGAACACTTAGTCAAAGACCTTGCAAGTCCCAAGCAGACAGGAGATTGCTCCATCATGATAGCAAAACAAGCGCTGACTCTGATAATGAGAGTCCAGGAAGATCTTCCCACTGGAAAGTTTTTCCTGTTGAAGCCTTTGGAGGTAAGCATTGCCCCCTTGGGCAGCCTCCTTTTAAGGCAGACATGTCCCAATGGGGACACTTCGTCTCTCATGCCTAAGCGCTGGCTTTCTTTCAGCAGCTCACCTTCCCCTTGCTCTCTGTATGTCTTCCATTGAAGGGGGTTGGAAGGGAGTGTTTGATCTCAAAAGTGCAGAGACGAAGAGAGACAGACAGGAGAGAACTTGGGGTGGACATGGGAGTAATTCACATACAAATACAAAGCGCCAAAGTGCATATGAGACCTAGCTTAAGAAAGGCCACAAATGGTGCTGGAGAAATGGCTCAGTGGTTAAAAGCATTTGCTGCTCTTGGAGAGGACCCGAATTCAGTTCTCACAAGCTCCAGCTCCAGGGAAATCCGATACTCTAGTTTCCAAGGTGCCTGCATTCACATACATGTGTATTCAGCACATGTACACACATACACACACACACACGATTAAAAAAGTAACAATACATCTTATGTAATTATGGATGCAAAAATAAAACCCCTGCACATGCTTACTGCTAGTGGGTAAAAGACAATGAACACTTCATACACTTTTGATAGGAATGGAAATCGGAAGGCCATTTCATTATCAAAAATGTGAGTTCTCCCTTTTGGAGAGTAGTCTTGCTTTTAGTAGTGTGTCCCATAGAAACATCAAACAAGCAAAAATACACACAAACAGCATATTTATTAAAACACTGAGGGCTGGGGAGATGGCTCAGCAGTTAAGAGTTTGTGCTGCTCTTGCAGAGGACCTGAGCTCAATTCCCACTACCCATATCAGGCAGCTCACAAATGCCTACAACTGCTGCTGCAGGGAGATCTGATGCCTCTGGCTTCTGTGGGCACCTGCCCTCAAGTGCATAAACCCACACACTGACATATTATTTTATTTTTTTTTAAAAAAAGCTATTAAAAGGAAAAAATTCAAAACACAAAAACAAACACTGTTGGTGGCTGGAGAGATCAGGAGTATCAGAGTTTGGATCCCAGCACCCACATAACAAACTGGGCATCCTGTAAATGCCTGCTCCAAAGGATCTGATGCTCTTTTCTGACCTCTGTGTGCGCACACATGCATGTACACACAAATAAGTAATATATTTATAAAACATTGTATGAAAGTAAAAAAGCAAACCACTGTCTATTAATAAGGGCCCAGAGCAGCAGAGCCGATGCCTGATTTAAGAGTGTAACTTCAGGATGGTAAGAAATGATGGATTGGGTAGAGACTGGAGGAGCCACAGTGCATGGCCAGCCACAGAGCTCGAAGTGCACAGCACATCAGTTATAGGGCGCTCTGCTGCGAAGGTAATCATGCTGAGGGGCTTAGGTACAGTAAATACATTTTGACCTGACGTTCTCAGTTTATAATGAGTGTATTGAGACATAGCTTAACATAGGTTGAAGAGCACCCACATGTCAGGATTTATTTATGCAGTGGTCTACTTGGTCCCCGTTGTGTAGCACAAAACAGTGTACATATTCTGACATAAAAAGGATTAAGGCAGAAAGCAGGATACAGAGTTGATCCCATACATGTTTACTCAAAAGGAAACTATGTTCATATCCACCTTTAGAAGTCCCGAAAGATTGCACCACCCATTAACGTGAGAGAATGTAAGGATTAAGAGGGGACAGGTGTAGTTTTAATTGTAATCTTATATACTTTTGCTAATTTTTAAATAGCAAACCATTCCTGTAGTTAAAAAGATAAATAAAAGTCAAAGGGGACAAAAAAGAATGCGTAAAACCTGAGCTTGCCTAGTTCATGATGCATCTCCTTGACCCTTGCTCCCGAAAGCCCTCATCCCAGGGAAGGTATCAGGATGGCCCAGTGCTTAAAGTTTTCTGCAGGATACTGCAGCCCTGGAATATTAATGATGTGCCTAGCAGCAAGGACTCCTGGGAGGGTGCTGTGAGGACTAAATGAGATAATGCATTAAAGGCTACAGGAAAAGTGGCTGGCTGCTAGCAAGGCCTCAGCACTAGCTGCTTTTGGTTTTCCTGTGATGGGAAATGGATCCTGCACACAGCCCAGCCCTGTAGAGGAAGCCTTCGCCCTCAGATCCCTCTGGCTGGCGTGGATGTTAACCATTCAGTACAGGTATATGCAGAGTGTCATGTCAGGGCTATAACTGCACTTAATTGCCAACAAAACCACTTCAAAAGAGCTGTCCACCTGAGGGAGGCTGTGAGGTGGAAACCATGGCTACGTGGTTCTCCTCGGCTTTAGGAGAGCATTACTTCCTTGCCTGTTAATGAAAATATAAATAAATAATGATCACCATGCTAATGGTGTGTCTTTGCAGTTTGCAAATTAAAGCAAAAGTAATATTACTGGTCACCCTTTTCATATAAAAACAAAAATCCAAAGGTGATGAAAACAAGCAATGAAATAGCCTACAGTTTTCTTTACCACAGCTCCAGAAGTTGGCCTCTGTTGTTTAAGAACCCTTCCACTGACGGTCTCCAGATGAAACTTGTAATGAAACAAGCGAATCAAGCCCACAATACAAATTTATTTGGAAGGGCTGGAGCGGTGGCTCAGAGGTTAGTTAAGAACACTGACTGCTCATACAGAGGACCCGGGTTCAATTCCCAGCACCACATGGCAACTCACAACTGTCTGTAACTCCATTATATGGGATCTGGCTCCCTTACATGGACATACCTGCAGGCAAAACACTAAGCCACATAAAATAATAAATAAATAAAAGCAAAATGTTTGGGCAAAAGAAGGGACTAAATCTAATGAGCTCTTATGCTTTGTACAATTTTTGTTTTCCTTATTAAGGAGGCGGAATATGACGTGGGTAAATGTTCCCAGGCACGTGTGATTGTTTGTATGCTAGAATGCATGTACAATTAAGGCAAGGAAAAATAAACCAGATGGAAGCAATGATAAAGGAAGGAGTTGCCTTGCAGGAGCCCCAGCTGCTTACAGCTGTGGGAGTTCTTCTAACAATTTATGTTGGCCATTTTGTTTCCTGGCTAAACCGATTGCATTTTATCATGATTTTTCTTGACAACTTGAAAATCAGATTTTATTTTCTCCCTCATAAGCTCTTTTACTACCATTCTTAATAAGGAAGAAAAATGTTGACTGTTTTCCCTGATACATGGAAAACCTCGTTTAGGGCTTGGTTTACAATTCCAAGTGGTAAGAGCCCTATGACATGCAGACCGTCTGTACTGAGGCCAAGCGGCTCACGAGACTGACAAACAGCATGCAGCGCTGGGTGCTCATTTAAGACTCTGCAAGATTTTCCTTCTTGCTGTTTTCATGTTGTGCTCAGTGCTGAGGAGTTACTGCGCTAGCAAGTCATCTGTCTATCACATCACCCACCTTCCATGTCCTAGAGGAAATGCTCTTGATGGAATTTTAGGCACAGGAGACAAGTCTGTGGGAAGCTATTTTTGAGCAGCGATTCTCAAGTAGGTGGCTGCTGATCTGTATGCCTCCCCTTCGCACGCAGACTAGTGTGGGTTTGTGTTGAAAAACAGACACCTCCAGACGCACACATCTCTCTCTGTCTCTATTTATCTTGAGCTGCAGAAGGGAACTGTATCGTATTCATCTTTGTTCACTGTGTGCCTGGAGTAGAGGGTCTCTAAATATTTGTCGAGTGAATAAAAAGAAGATTCTACCTTCCGGGGAAGAGAGAGGCCTCTAATCATTGGTAGAGCTTTCTGTGACATCAAGTATTTGAAAGGCCATCTTTAATTGTATGGTGGGAAGAGAAAGAAGGGAGGAGAATGAACTTGTAAATATAGCTCGCCCATTCACTCATCAGTTTACTTAGGAAAATTTGCCATGTTGTTTGCTGGGCACTGCATAGATAGTACAAGACATAAGGTGAGCAGACAGAAAATAAGTAGAAACAGGCACACAACATGACAAAAGCATATATGCTTATAAAGGAAATAGCCAGGGGTTGGAACGAATATTACTAGGCAGGCAGGCAGACTGGATCTTGTGGAACAGACAGTTGAGCTGAAAGCTAAAGAATGAGAAGGTCAAAGAGGCAAGGAAACTGATGTTACTAAGGTGCCAAAAACAAGGCAGCGGGCCAGAGGAGATGGGGCAGAGAGAGTGGCAGGCCAGGGAAGGCAGGAGCAAGGCCATGGTAAGGAATCTGTAGTCCCTCCTGAGTTAGGCTACTGTTTCTGGGAAACACAAACTCCAGCACCTAGGCCTGTACTCAGCATGGAGCTAGCAAGGCCTGGTCATGCTAGTGGAACAGAAGGTTACAGCTTGAGCAATGAGGTCTGGCCATGTGGCTCAGCAGGTAAGGATACCAGCCACTAAGCTGACAACTTGTTTGATCCCTGGGACCCACATGCTGGAAGGAGAGGAGCAATTCTCACACATTGTCCTCTGACTTCCAGGCATGCATGTGTATGTACTAGTGCACAAAGACAAAATAAGTTAAAATGTAAAAAACAAACAAAAAATTAAAGAAAAACTTGGGCAATTGAAATTATTTACCTAATAAACTTACTTTTTAAATGTAACAACTTTCCTCTGCAACTAGCCAAATTTCCAGAAAAAAAAATGGCCCAAGTTCCACACACAGAAGCAAAGCTTTGTTTTGAACAAGAGGATGATACCGGGGATTATATTGTTGGTACTCTAATGTAAAAACCAACGAGGTGGGTCGTTTTCATATACACTGGTGTAACTTGTTACCACAGGTGGCTGTTTCAGAACTCTGAGTTATAGCTAGTCAAACACTCGGCCCATGTGCTTAGTGATTTTAATGATACGATTTGTTGCTAGGCGACACAAACATGTTGTGCAGGGAGATAATCTGCTCGAAATCATCTGACCTTGATTCAAAGGCTTTTGATTAACAGCACTAACATCCGCCTTCTGGAAAAGGAACACACCCTATGATTAGAGCCTGCTAGTCCTTTTAAAGCAAATAAAATGTTATTAGCCGTTCACTAATGGATATGGGGAGCAAAAATGGCTCTGAAGAGTGAAAACTTCACTTGAGTTTACTTTCAGCATCTCCCTTGAAAAAGCTTTCAAGGCGCTTGCAGTTTCTCCTCTTTGACCTTGTCTTTCTCATTTCTGGAGGACAAAACTGATTCGGAGAAAGGGGAGGGGGAGGAGAAGGAAGAGGTAGAGGAGGAGGGGAGGAGAAGCAGGCAGCTAGCAAACCAAGACTTAAGCAAGCAGGCTGTGCAGTCCAAAATGGGTCCTTTGTAACTAACTATTCCTCACTTACCAAGTACTGCCTAAGGAGCTGTGGGATGCTTAGTGAATGATGTCCAAACCCCCGTTCACCCTGTTCTTATAAACCCTTCCTAGTGATGAGGAATAAAACAGGGGAGAGAGAAGGCAGCTCAGCCAGGAGCTAACTCCCTGAGGTGATAAGAGCCATGTAGAAGCTGAGCTGTGAAGATCTAAGGCAAACTCTTTCTGCATGGAGATGGTAAGCTCAGATCCCAGAGGTGGAGACCAGCTTGGGGTATTCAAGATGAAAGTGGGCCATGATAAACCCGTGATGGTGTTGTGGGAGGTGAGATCAAGCACAGGGACCTGGTCATGCAGGCGGAATCTTGGTGCAGTA
Source organism: Alexandromys fortis (assembly GCF_014885135.2). Taxonomy (NCBI): domain Eukaryota; kingdom Metazoa; phylum Chordata; class Mammalia; order Rodentia; family Cricetidae; genus Alexandromys; species Alexandromys fortis. Next base: position 1,107,465 of record NW_026067910.1, on the reverse strand, counting down.
GATGCGGGGGGGATTGCAGGCGCAGCTGTTTCTCAAGCCATGCAAAGCTACTTTAAAGGGGAGCCAGGCTCCTGCCTGTTATATGATGCCAGGACCACCTTTTCTCCTGTTTTAGCCTGAGTAGCAGTGGTGACCTGCCTGGCTGCCCTGCAATCCCCATTGGCAAGCTAGACCTCTTGGGATTTATGTGACCCACTCTAAGAAGGCTGTCAGAGCAAAGCCTTAGTGTTGGGCCTTGTCCTAGACCACAAAGGCTCTGTGGTCTTTTCTCCCCATTCCTAGATCTCCCCTCCAAGTCCTGGTTTCCTTTGTCAGCCCCAAAGCAGGGACGGGCCCAGGCAAGTCCTTTTCATCTCCTCGACTCCTCTTTTTCCTCAAACCCTCTGTTTGCAATGATCAGGGCTTAACAATAGCAGGACAAGGGTCATGTGTCAAAGCCGGTACATGGCCTGCGTTGGAGGTATATGTCACTTTTTCAAGAGGAAGAATGGTAGGAAGGATACAGCTGATAGAAGGGTCAAGACAAACAATGAAATGGCTCCAGGGAGTTTGACCAGACCTGAGAGACTAGCCTGAGTTAATTGCCAGGGTCATCCAATGTAGCACGATTAATAAAATCCCAGAGACAGATATTGAGGTTCAACCTGAAGGTCAGAAAAGCAAAACAGCCAGGCACTGGCTCTTACCTCTACCTCAGTCTGAAATGGCAATCCTGCCTCTAGGAATCTCAGAATGAGACTGTGTCTGAGACCTATCTCTTCTCATCTTATATTCCTCTCTAGGGCTGGGATTAAAGGCGTGCACCACTACCGCCCGGTTTCTATGGCAAACTAGTCTGGCTACCGGGATTAATGGTTTCTGCCTCCACTGCCTGGTCTGTAAGGCTGACCAGTGGGGCTGTTTTACTCTCTGATCTTCGGGCAAGCTTTATTTATTAAAATACAAATAAATGAAATCACTACAATCCACCTAAGGTTCTGAGTCCAGACGTGGGGACCTGGAGACAGCCACACTAGTAAACACACATATTAGTTGTTTGCTTTTCTGTGTTTGAGTTTTTGATTCCCCAAAGATTCCTTAAAACTGTTCCAACTGCAGAAAAAACTCAGGACAGTGCCATCCTCCCTATTCTGCTACTTTACCTGGGCAATGAAGTCAAGAGCAGCGACCTGACCATTCAGAGTGAATCCTAACTGCAAGAGTTATGTCACTTTCTTGCGTTTTTTACTATTTTATTTCTCTGTGTCTCCCTCAAATATGCTACCCTGGCAGACAAACAGAACTATGACTTCTATAAATTGGGCAAGGATTTAAAACCAGTGATAATTTTTTTAATCAAAATTGTTTTTGCACTAAACAGATAGAGGTGACAGCTTGGATCATGAAGGACTCGTGGCTCCTCTTTCGGAGCTTGAGGCTTGGTCCTCTCCTGTCCCCATGCACCTCTTGGGTTTCTCAAAGGTAGCCCTCTAGGTTGAGATAATGCTCCTGCATCCTCCTCTCTCACCCCACTGGGTCCTTGTGCCCCTCTTCCACACCTCTTTTTTAAAGGTTTTATTGATGAATATGTCTGTGTGGGTCTATCCCACAAGCACGCTAAAGGCTACGGGAGGATGCTGGATCTTCTGGAGCTGGAGTTACAGGTCACTGTTAGCTGCCTGACATGGGCGCTGGAAACTAAACTCCAGTCCTCTAGAAGAACAAGAAGTCCTCTTAGCTGCTGAGCCATCTCTCTGGGCCCCTGTTTTTCTTTTACCTGGTGAGCTGAGCTGCCTTCTCTTGGGGCTCTGTTACCCTGGGGCTTCCTTGGACCAACTTCCTCCCAAGTTATGCATTGACATCAGTCCCTGCTCTTGAAAAAAATGATTGATTACTATTAATAATAAAAACAATTAATCAATTAATGAGCATGTTTGTGTGTGTGTTCATGTGTGTGTGGATGCCTATGCATATACATGCAGAGGTCAGAGGTACATGCCAGATGTCCTCCTTAATCACTCTCCACCTTATCTTTGGAGAGAGGGCTGTCACTGAACCAGTAGCCCACTAATTCAGACTGGCTTGCCAGTGAGCCCCAACGATTCTCCTGTCTCTGCTTCCCTGGCACTGAGCATGTGCTGCCCCATGCCCAATTACATGTATGTGGGTGCTGGAAGCTTGAACTCAGGTCCTCAAACTTAGGCAGCAAATACCTTGTTGATTGAGGCCTTTCCCCAGTGTCTTGGGGCCAAGTGCCCATGGCTTTAACAAGAGAGAATGTGAAGTTAAAGGTGTTGCTGGCTCTTTCCCAGAGGATGAGTCACGGCTTCACTTATTTACTTCTTCCTAAGAGGAAGCAGTGTGCGTGTGTGTGTGTGTGTGTATGTGTATGTGTGTGTCCGTGTGTGTGTCCATGTGTGTCCATCTGTGTCCACCTAGTGGCACTGGGAAAGTAATTTTTTTGGATTGGGGAGAGGCAGGATCTCAGTATATAGACCAGGCTGGTCTTGAACTCACATGAGATCTGCCTCCTTCTCCCTCTGCCTCCTAGTCTGGGATTAAAAGCGTGCAGTACCACATCTAGTCCAGCACAGTAATCTTAAATCTATCACAAGGATAATTTCTCTTAGCCCTGGGGAATTATGGTAGGAATAATGGTGTGACTGAGGCTCTTCAGGGAATGATTATCCTAAGTATCTTATTAAAACAGGACTTAAAAACTTCTTTGAGTTTTCTAATTAGAATGTCAAATGTAATTTCACAGATGTTTTTACATTGAAAAAAACACGTATCAATTTCATGAATATTATGAACTAATTACTAGTACAGAATATGACAAATACATGGAGGTGGGTTGATATTTGGACCCTCCGTTGCTATCAAAAGAAAGCTGTTCAATGAACATGCATGGCCTTACACTTGGAGGAGCCGAAGTCAACCTTCTCTGCTATTTCCTTGTTCCCCCACAGATGCTCATGGCTACCCTCCAGCAGCCTACCAGCAAGTCATCCAGCCTGCACTGCCTGGGCAGGCCCTTGCTGGGGCAAGGGGGAGAGGATTGCATCCTGTGCAGAAAGTCATGCTGAATTACCCCAGTCCCCCGGACCAAGGAGAGAGGCTTGCCCAGAAAGACTCTTTCCCAAGGCTCCCAAGGTATGAGTATGGCAAGACCCATCCTCACACATCCTGACATGAGGAAGAGTGTCAATGTAACAGAGACACATGGAGAGTCTGCAGGCCTGCCACCTGGGTCCACGCACCGCATGGTGAAATACCCAGTATAAACTTTTCAGGGCAGAGCACAGAGAGAGTGGTGGACAAGGCTCTCTCAGCACCATCACATCTGGTTTCCAGTTATTTTCTCTTGCAATAAAACCATCTATACGAGTTGATCCCTTCTATGCTTCTGCCAGAAAAATAATGTTGTGTTTTCAAAACTTTGTCTAAACCTTTGCTTTGGTCCATTTTCCACTGCTGTAACAAGGCGTTTGAAACTGAATACTTGATAAACAAAAAATATTTCATTAGCTCAAAGTTCCAAGATAAGAGGCCCCTCTTGGCTATGTCACCTTCACGGCGAATAGCATCATGACAGGAGTATGAGGTAGAGGGTAAGGCAGATCGTATGATGACGGAGACCAATGAGGGAGCCAGGCTTTCCCCTTCCTTTTAAAATTTATCATCATCATCATCATCATTATTATTATTTTGAGTTATGGTTTTTCTGTGTAGCATTGGAGCCTGTCCTGGAACTTGCTCTGTGGACCAGACTGGTCTCGAACTCACAGAGATCCACCTGCCTCTGCCTTCCTAGTGCTGGGGTGCGTCACCACTGCCTGACAATTTTTTTCATTATAGGTTCTAACAATGTAGTTCAACCTGGCTTCAAACTCACTATGTTGCCCTTTCCGGTTTCAAACTTGTTAACCTCCTGAGTCAGCCTTCCAAATAGTACGGACTACTGTGATTTTTTTGGGGCGGGGTGTTCTCTGTACTTTGGAGCCTGTCTTGGAACTAGCTATTATAGACCAGGCTGGCCTCGAACTCACAGAGATCCTCCTGCCTCTGCCTCCTGAGTGCTGGGATTAAAGGCTTGTGCCATCACCACACGGCTTTGTACTTGTTCTTTTATTACAGTTCTCACTAGATCTGACCAAGATCACATGAGATACCCTGAAGTCAAGCCAACCTGAAAGGTTCCTCAGCTCTTTCCAGTATGCTGCCACACTAATGGCCAAGCACCCAGGCAGCCCACACTCAGGGCACAGGCTCACACTAAGGGCCAAGCACCAGGCAGCCCACACTCAGGGCGCAGGCTCACACTAAGGGCCAAGCACCAGGCAGCCCACACTCAGGGCGCAGGCTCACACTAAGGGCCAAGCACCCAGTCAGCCCACACTCAGGGTGCAGGCTCACTCTGTACTTGAGAGGTCCCTGACTAGTTTTTCTCCTTACTGTTTTTATTTTTAAAATGTTTTGTCAAGTTTACCTTTTCTATCAATTTGTGTATCTAGAATATAGAGAAGCAAGTGGAGTTTCCCGTTTTAGAACAAAATTGGAAAGAAAGTAAATAAAATGTTTGCTTCTTTTCAAGTGCAACTTTCATATAACACTCAAAGTAAAACTGTTCTGTTTTTATAGAACAGAATCACATGAAAATCCTATTAAAGTGGATTTTTTGAAGATAAAAGAAATTGGCAATTAGTTCAGAAATTTTATTCAAAGGAAAAAAAAGCCAGTTTTATTAAGATTGGCAAGCAAGGCCTAAGCCTGCTTCCTTTCACTGCAAGGTCCACAAGTCTCTGGAGTTCCTTCTAGATAGACCCTTCATCCTCCTAATTACACAAAATTTAAATAAGGGAATTAAGTTAAATGTGATTTCACAACAAGACACACCCTTACAAAGAAATGTATAAAATTTCAAGAAACCATACAAAACGTTAAGTATTTTTATCAAATATATTTGATGTTAAATAGAGGATACAATCATAATTTTTAATGTAAGCAAAAATTCATTTCTCATAAAAATTCATCTCTTTCAATAACTCACAAATAAAAACACAGCTAGATTAGAGCGGCCACTCTAACACACACTTGCACAGCCTAATCTCTTTGTACCTCAGTGATCTTCTAGATTGCTAGAAAGGCCATTCTCAGCCTGGAGCTTCACTTAGGGTTTTATACTTTCTACTTCCTAGCAATGCTCTGTGTTAGAGATTACAGATGTGAATCACAATACCTGAAAACCATTTAGATTTATAGGAAAGTTGAAAGTTATTGCCTAGCAAATGTTTCTATAGTATCAATTAAACCTGTCCCAGTATCCTTGAGTTATCATTTTAGGATGATAAAGAATGTTCAGCTAAGAAGACAATTCTCCTTCCACTGATTAGAAGGAGAATGCTGATACCAGAAGTTTACTCTCATGATACTATTTTTATGTGAAAGTTTTTGAACATTATTGTCTTAGTTATGGTCACTATTGTTGTGATGAAACACCATGACCAAAGCAACTTGGGGAGGAAAGGGGTTGTTTGGCTTATGCTACCATATCACTGAAAATCAGGTTAGGATCTCAAACAGGGCAGGAACCTGGAGGCAGGAGCTAGTGCAGAGGCCATGGAAGGATGCTGCTTATTGGCTTGCTCCTTGTGGTTTGCTCAGCTGCTTTCTTATAGAACCCAGGACCACCAGCCCAGGGATGGCACCACCCACAATGGCTGGGCTTTCCCCCATCAATCACTAATTAAGAAAATGCCTTGCAAGCTTGCCTACAGCCAGAACTTGTGGGGACATGTTCTCAATTGTGGTTCCCTCCTTTCAGATAACTCTAGTTTGTGTCAAGTTGGCCTAAAACTAGCCAGTATAATTATCAAGGTCTTAGTATTTCTTTATCAAATGAGTAATCATCTTTTATAACAATGAAGTTACTTTATGTCTAAAAAGATTTAATATAAATAATAAAAAACTGAATATCAGTTGAACGTATATTTTTAGAGGCCTCATTTGCTCACTATTTATGAAACACATAGAATATAAATTCCCTAAATATTCTAATTTTATAAATATAATTGAGATTTTGTAATTTTTAAAAAAAATGTTTTATTTAAATCATATTACATAAGACTTTAAGAACTTTGATATTACTTTTGGGTAAAAATGTAAGCAAAAATATTAAAATTAGACAAATATACAGACTTATAACATTAGAAATTTTATAATTATGAAACAATGACACCCATGGTCCCATTATCCTGATTTTATCCTACTGCCATATTTGCCCCCTACCAGTTAGAAGTTACAGAAAAGAAGGACCACTGTCGGTGTACTAGGTTTTAACTCTTCACTTACTTTCCTGTGTGTACGCACACTTGCATGCACAGCACCCACAAGGACAGAGCATGCATGGAGGTGCTTCTCTCCTTCTACCGCATAGGTCCCTGGGATCAACCCAGGTCACCAGCCCTGGAAGCAAGTGCCTTGAGAGCTGAGCTCTCACCTGCCCACTCAGCCATTTTAGGCAGAGGGGATTTAATTTAGGGAACTGTGTGCTGATAATACTGGAGGCCAGAGGAGGCTCAGAGAAGGACCCACAGTAGAGCCGCCAAGAGGCTGCCCCCTCCTCCCTCCAGCACGCTGCAACTGATGCAGAAGTTAGGGCCACATGTACCTGCTAAGAGTTTCCGTGGCAAAAGAGAGATGCCGCACCTTATTCTTGACACCCAGGGACACTGGGATGCTTCTGCAGAACACACACACCTGTGACTGTTTGCCAGGAGAAAGCAGAATGGCAGAGACAAGACTGGCATTTCCTTGGTTTTCTAAAGCTCACAGGAGTACATGCCATTGTTTACCCTCAGCACAATGCTCACAGGGATGCTGGCGGGCAAAGTCACAATAGACTCCTCGTCACCAGTCGGATCCTTCACTTACAGAGTTTAAAAGAAATACTTTTAAACCTGCATGGCTTTAAGGAAAAAAAAAACTTTTGAAACATAAGCAATGTTATCTATCATGAGCTCAGAGTTGTGCCTCTCTACTCCGAATGCCTTTCATATCAGCCTCCTGCCACCCATCACATTATTTTGTTTTGCTGGTGACCTTGTCTGACCCGTACATGGAATTTATTTTCCCAATTAGACAGACCTTGAATGGAGAAATCAAATCCTGCTTCCCTCTTTTGACCCCTAGCACAGGTCCTCACATATGGCAGCCAGCTGGCTTGTTTATAGAGGAAACTCCATGGGACTGCTCTTCCTTCTATGTCAGATACGAAACAGAGGCAGAGGGGAGAGATCATGAGTTGGTATGGTCCCCAGTTTGTAACATCTATCTCCCCAAACTTTACCTTTGTAATGAAAATAAAAATTTGCTGTAAATGTACTCCCTTGCAGGGACCAGCTCTATCACCCACCACCGAATGGAGCTGGAGAACCTGAGGCGTCCTTGGAACATCCTGCAGAGCTGAGACCACAGGGTCCCCAGGCTCCATCCCCAGCTGCTGTGCCTAGACCCCCTAGCAATCCCCTAGCCCGAGGAACTCTAAAAACCAGCAATTTGCCAGAGGAATTACGTAAGTTGTTTGCAACGTGGTTTCTTCTTGTCAGGTTTTATGCTTTGAGAGTTTGGCTTAGTCACTCGGCCATAATCTCAGTTATATTTTACATATACAGAAAAATTTACCTTTTCTTTTTTGCTTTAAAAAGAAAACCCAGCTATTTTTTAATGTTTTTAATGATCCTAACCTCACAAGTAATGCTCCCTAACTGCTTACCCCGGGATTTTCCTTAACACATAGAAAACAACAAACACCCCCTCCCATAATTCTTTGCTCGTCTAAATGATGCTTTTCAGGGATGTGCCCCTGGGCAGATGGATCGGGTGCTCGTGTGGCCCCGGGTAGATGGATTGGATGCTCACGAGGCACTGGGTAGAAACCTAGTGCCTTGCCGTAAATTAGCAGTAGCTATCAAGAACAAGGTCACTTTCTGTAGGAGTGAGCAGTCTTATTTAGAAAAATAAAAAGGAAAAAACACCCGTCTTACATTTCTGTACTGCTTCACAGCCCAATGCAAATCAAGGCTTTCAGTTAAGGAAACACTCTGCTCAGTGTCAGGTGATGATTCATTTCCACACTCTGCTGCTAGATCCAGAAATGCTGAAATATTGTCAAAATGTTCTGAGAGTAAGGCCAGCTAGGATTCTTAGTTCCAGAAATCTTAAGAAATCAGTCTTATAAATTATTTGCTAGAGAGGCTCACTCTGTCCAGATCCGGGACACTCATAACCCCACTGGAGGCCTTTGCTTTGCTAATTGCTTCTGTTGAGTCTCTACTCCTAGACCCTTTCAGCTCCAAAAGACTCCTATGACAGTGAGCCCCACGGTTTTCAGGCAAAAAATCTGAACCCTCAAAATCTTATACACTTTATTCAGAAAACTGCCTGATTGGACAGAGTCTTACATGGTGTATGGTCCCAATATTTTGCCTGTCTTATACTCTAGGAAAGGGGTCCTAAGATTAGTTCATATGGAGGTAACAAAGGATCACATGCTGCCTATACACCTAGCTGCATGGTTACCCCCGCCATCATACCCTGCACACACTTCCATTTGAGAGGTGTATTTCTGTTGGAAGAGTCTAAGCACAGGTGAATGTATACAGACTCATCTTCTGCATCTTCCTTCTTTATCCGCTGCCTCGGGGTTTTCTGAGACTTAACTGATTCATTCTAGACTAAAAGGCAACATGTACAGATTATCTGTCTACCACATTAAACTGCTAGCCAAGTAATTTCCCCAACTCTTTGGCCTGAGAAAACAGCGGTTCTGGCTGAGTTGGGTGAGCTCGTCAGAACAGTTCTGTCTATGGCTCAGTGCTGGCTTGAGGAGGAAAGAGGAAGTCTGTGATGCTGGGCTGCCCTGCGGCGGTGTCTCCCCTTTAAAGCTGAAGTTGCACTCACGTTTCTGATCTGGGCATCAGTCTGCTCCTACTTCCTGACCTTTCTCCAAAAAGGAGTCAACTGGGGGAGGGCACGGAAACGCTTTCTCAGTCACCCCCTACTTGGTCTTGTCAGACAAGAGTTCAGGGCAGCAGAGAGCATCATGAGATCAAAAGCAGACGCTGCTGGGTGGCCCCTCAGCAAGCCTTAGCTTCTTAGCCTGCTGTGAGAGCATTTTCCTTGGGCACGGGGCCAAGAAGCAAGGCAGTGGCCTGAGCTGGGAGGACTCACAGGCTGTGGGTGGCAGACTTTTTAACATCTCTTGTGGTGTTCCAGAGGACCTCTGCGGTGGCCTCAGCCTGCCAGGACTCTCCCCGGTCCCTGACGTCTTCTGTTCACTCTGAATGGCATGCACTGTCTTGGACAGGCCCCAGCCCTTGTCATAGAGGTCAGCAATCCACACCACTGCAAATCTAAGCCCTCAGATCGCCCTCCAACACAAGGGGCAGTGCAAACCACTTACAGGTTCTGTGTGCAACCGAATAACTTGATTAGCTTCAACAGCTCTGAAATTTCTCTCTTAGGCAAAGTCTTTATCACTTATTCTATGGACACAGCCATGGAGGTGGTGAGATTTGTGAACTTTTTGGTGGTGAATGGCTTCCAAACTGCAGTAAGTATTTTATTCAAAGAGAAAACTGAACAGTTCGGTTGGACACAGTAGTGATGATGAAGATGATAAAATACGAATAGGTGATTTTTTTTTTATTTATGTGATCATGAGCTAAATGCTTATGGAACTGTATAATTGTTTTCTGGGTACCTAGTTATTGATTTGGTGCTGGGAGTCAAGCCCAGGGCCTCACTCATACTAGACAAGTATTCTACCACATTTTAAACCACCCCAAGTCTCCAGCACTTTTCCTCCAAAATGTCCATAATAGTGCTAATTGCAACCTTTGGTCCTGCTGGTCCTAGCTGAAGAAAGGCCTGACTTTTGCTACACTCTCTGCCTTTGCCCTTTCTCACCAGCCATAGCCACCAACATGCCTCCTGTGGTCCAGGAAGCTGCAAGCTCAGCAAGGTAGTTTTTGTTTTTGTTTTTCCACACCAGACCCTCTGCTCTGTACTAGATTTTGAGGTTTGAAGTAGAACCCTGGGCCCCCACTGCACACAGCTGCCCTTGGAGGGAAGTTTCTGGACAGGGAAGACATGGTCTAGTCTCCGTCTAGGAGAGATGACCCTGCTTCACCCCTGCAGGTCCATTGTGATTTGGGGCCCAAGATTCTCAAGCGCATAATCTTTCTGTCTCCCTGCCAATCCCCGAAACAACACAGCTTAAAGCCATGTACATTCTTCCTTAGGATAAACAAAATACCACAGGTTGCGACTCAGAGGACTGGCTTTCCTCAAACATTAAGAGTACTTCCTTCCCAGAAGCCTCTCCTCTGCATTCAGCAGCAGTGAATTCCACAGGGCAGTGAGGATGAGAGACCTGCAGATACTGGAGGCTAAAGAGGAACACTTACAAACTACAGACTAAAGAGTGGCTTAGCGTTGTTTAGTAGTTTTTATTTGAATTTTTTCCTATAATACTCCCTAAAAATAGAAGTGCCTATTTTTTTAAGATGCCTACAATTTATGTAATTCAACTTCACAACTCTATAGATTAACATTTTGCTTTCTCATTTTCAAACTAAGACAGTGCTGTGGCAACTATGATATAAAAATCAAATTGTGAGACCTGAGGCAATGTATAAGAGCATACTTTTCTCTTTTCCAAATATAAACATACAGATTGACTGCCTCTGGAGAACAGCCAGGACATTAACCTTAGACGAGCCCTGTGCAGGGCAGTTCAGGGATTTAAATGTGCCCCTGACCCTTAGTCTATGAAAGCCTGTGCTTGTGAACAGCTATGGACACAATCTACATCGGGATGCTCTCAGTGAAATCAAACAATGAGTAATTGATGGAGAGTTTACTTTTAACAAGCCAGCATAAAGGTTTAGGTAGGTTTAGGAAATCTTAGGGAAGAGTGTCCTGCCCTGCCACTAGCAGGACACAGTCACCAACAAGACACTAATGGAGCCTGGGACCTGAAGAAGGTGGCTATTTACATCAGCTGGAAGACACTCTAGATAGGGTGCTCAGGCAGAAGCTCATTTCTAACAGTTCTGGAGGCTGGAAGGCCATGAACATGGCTGAAACAAGGTTGGTTTCATCCGGGATCATCCCCCTTGACTTGAGAAGCCATCCTTTCTCTATTCTTACATGGTCCCTTTCCTGTGTATGCACAGACCTATGTACTAATTCTTTCTTCTTCCATAAACACCAATCCTATGGGAGTGGGGGCTCATCCAGCACCTCATTTTTCCCAAGTTATCTTCTCAGAGGCCCTATCTCCAAATCCAGTCACATGAGGCTATGAGAAAGTTTTTAAAAATTCATTTTTATTTTATTTTTTGAGATAGGATCTCACTTTATAGCCCATGCTGACAATCCCCCTATGTCAGCCTCCTTACGAGTGTAAGCCACCACTTCCAGCTGATGTGCCTTTTACGGACATAATTAGCTCCTAACAGCAGCAGTGTGTAAAACTTGTCATACAGTCGCAGTAGACTCTGATGGACATCTAGAGAGGCAGACACTGCCCAGAATGTTTGTCTCTGTAGCAGGGAACAACTTCTGTACCAGATAGTAATGGCCATTTATGGCACGTTAACATCATGTCTGGCATTACACTGTGTGTCTTTTCTGTGTTGCCATTGAATCCTCATAACCAGCAGAGCCAGGAGTAGAAGCCAGGCTGCCCATTCGCAATGTGAAATGGAAATGGACTTCTGGCTCCATTGCATACTGGTGTAGGCTTTGGCCAGTATAGACATTATTATCTTGGTTTTGTTTTCACTTTTTGAGACATTTTTCAGTGTAGACCTGATTAGCTACAAACTCTCAAATTCCTACTTCAGCTCCCTGAGCTCTGGAATAGCAGGTACATGGACATTAACACATAAATCAAGCTGAACTTGGTGGTGCATTTTTGGTTCCAGCAGTCCTGAGGATCTCTGTGAGTTCAAGGTCAGCCTGGTCTACCTAGCAAGTTCCAGGCCAGCTAGAACAACAGGGAGACCCTGTCTTAAAAAAAAAATCATCCAAACAAAAGCTATTCCATTTTTAAAATGCTCTATCAATAAAAGAATACATCCCAAGTTTATATGAGGTACTCTATAGGGGTGATAGTTAAGTAAACACATAATCTCTTTCTATGGGGAACTTAGAAGCAGGATAGGAAGATGAAGAGGTCATAAATGAGACACTGAGTAAAAGAAAGAATATTATAATGTGTTTGCTACTAGTGGCCCAAATGGGTGAGAGCTGGGTGATGGGAAGTGGAAGTCACTGTGACATACAGAGCAGAAGGCGTATGCTGTGCATGCAGGGTGTGAGGGAACAAAGGTGGCAATGAAGTAGACAGGGCATGCGGGGAGACAGTAGCTGGCTCCGGATGCTTGATGACTAGTGAGACTCGGTCAGTTCTAAACAGCAGGGTAACACCAGGATAATTACTAGGGGGGCAGCGAGGCTAATCAAATAACCTTCCCCAAAGACCTTCTCCTGTTGGCACCTATATTATATGTTCCCTCCTCCGATCAGGAGTGCCATGTACATGGAACAGACACACACACACACACACACACACTCAGGAGGGAGAGATGTAGACCAATAAGAGATAGATTAGATAGGAGAGAGAGACTGAGATTTGGGCCTCTATAAAACAAATGATTTGATTTTTCTGCACTTCTAATACCTAAAGGAGTATTACCAAATAATAATAATCTGAGTCTTATCAGAGTTCTCCTTGACTTTCATCCTTAACCCCTCCTGATCAGCTCAGCAGTTGTTTTTGTGACTGTTCTTCGGATTTTTACAGTCCTTTTGAAACATGTAACTGAAGCTGGACATAATACTCTAATCATGACCCAACTCACACAGGCCATACAGCACAGCTGTGTCTCGGCTTTTGTACACTACAGATGCACTAAAGTTTCAGAATCTGCCTACAATTTTTCAAATTACAGATACATAGCTGTACTATTTCTGCCTTCCTGGCTTATATCCAATTTAGTGATACACTGTGTCCTTCAGGTTTTTGACCATATAATTATAATAGTTGCAGACACATTTTGATATGAACCACTATACCCTAATTATGGATATTATAAACTTAAATGTCTGCGGATGGTGAGATAGGGTGACTGTCATGAAACTTGTGTCTCATTGTTTGGACTCATGTATTCCCCTCCCTATTTAGAGCCCAAGTTAGGGTTCCAGACATGTGTAGCTTCTTGTGTTTTCCTGAGCTCTGCACCCAGGGAAAGCTCTCATCAAGAACCCTTCCTCTCATCCTTTTTCTTGTAGATTGACATATTTGAGGATAGAATCCGGGGTATTGATATTATTAAATGGATGGAGCGCTACCTTCGAGATGTAAGTATATTCCTAAATTCTGAGGGTGTGTGCTGCTGAGAAAAACAATTAGCATAGGAAGCTATTTCACAAGGAAAACCCTGATACTCTCTCAAAGTCTGAGCCTGAGGAAGTCTGACAAAGCCTCTCTTGTTGGAAGCTATGCAAAGACTTGGAAAGGAAGGATGGGGTCACCCTCCTGGACACGCAGAGGCAGGAAATAACGGTCAAACCAGACACAGGTGGTTGATAACAATCAGTGCAAACAATTTCTAGACCAGAATAGGAAAGGAGGAAATGAAGGCGCGGGGGCGGGTGGTGGGGGCCGAATCCAGTTGAATTTGGGGCCTTTCCAAGTGTTTGTAGGCCTGGGCTAAAGGGTTTCTGGGCAGACTTGCAAGCTATGCAGCATGGCACCCCAGGGCACCCACTTGCAGCCTTGTGATTCGTGTTCCACAGACAGAATCTATACTAGCCACTGGGACACCTTGTGCTTTAACAAGACAGAAATTGATTGCTGCCAGCATGTCCAGGGCCGGGAGCTTCTTTGGGCAGGAGTGGGTGGGGGTGGAAGCCTCAGCAGGCCAGGGTTTTGCTTTCCTTTTGTCTGCAGCCTGGTGTTCGCTTTGTGCTGAAGGGTCTGCTCCTACTGACTGTGCTAATGTGCATGGGGAATGCAGGGCAGTGGAGGAGCAGCGTGACTGACAGCTCACATCAGGCTGCAGGGAGGAACGGTACTTTTCTGCGCGGTGCCAGTGCCTCTCTGCCTCCATGCAGATTCAATGATTTAGGCTTTCACTAGCCGTATATTAGTGAGGGCTGTGGAAGACGGGAGACTTCTTCTTGGAGCCTTTGCTCTGTGTGTTTGTAGAGTTCTGGGCATGGAGGCAATGGGAAGGAGTGCAGATGACTGCATGCCCGGGTGGGGGCTGGTGCCTTTTGCTTTCAGAGAGACAGGGACTGGCCCTGTACCCGCCAGCAGGTCAGGGACCGCTTATGGTCCTGCTGGCCACTTTCCAGCTGGTCTTCACCAAATGAACCACACTTCCCACTTCCATAAACATGCTTTTCTCCTTCTCATTAACAGAAGACAGTGATGATAATTGTAGCAATCAGCCCCAAATACAAACAGGATGTGGAAGGCGCTGAGTCGCAGCTGGACGACGATGAGCACGGCTTACATACTAAGTACATTCACCGAATGGTGAGTGGTGAGACCACGGTGCCTGCTGCTCTCTGGAACAGGCACCTTCTCTGGGGAGGATGCTTTTCACCCATGGTGGCAGGATGTTGGGGGAGACTCTCTGGCCTCCCATGTCAGAAGACGTTATTGGTAATGGCTCTGTATACTGTGAGACCCACTGAGAAACACTACTCTCTGCCTAGTACTCAGCTGGTCCTGTTACTAAGAGATCAATCAAGGTGCTAGAATGTCGGGCTTTGTTTGCTTGGCTGTTTACCAACAAATGTGAAATCTCAGGACAGAAGAGTGAGTGGTGGAGTGGGCAGGTTACTGTAGCTGTTGCAGTCTGTCCCTTGCTTTTTCAGAGACATAAGGAGCAAAGTAGGAAGGACAGTTCTGTCATATCATAAAAGTCTAGTCACGTTAGTTTCCTAAGTGCAGGCTATATGACCATGGCCGAAGTACTTGAATACCGCTCTCCTGCAACTCTATTCATAACATGGATCACTAGTATGCACAATTCTGTGAAGATAAATGAAGAAATGTTTGAAGGTATGGCCCATAGAAAACAGTTAACTAAAGTAACTGTTCTTAGTTTGTGATGGGTGGGAAACACTCTACGGCCAAACCTGGACTATGGGGCCTGGTTAAACCACGGGAAAATTTAGGAGGAATCAAACTTGCTCAGCATCTGAGAAAATAATGCTCACCTTTAGAACTAGCTGATTTATGGCCTAGCTGTCTTCTTGTCCTTTGTGGGTTTCGAGAGACTGTGGAGACTATTTCTGTTTAGCTAGGAGACAGACTAAATCTGTAATCTTCCAACTGTCCTGTGAGATCCCTAGTAGATGTCTAAGGGGGGACTCACCCTGAGCCTCCCAACCTAGAGCTGCTTTCTCAGGCTTGTTTATTTACCAAGGATCCTGAAATTTAAGAAAGAGTAGGGACATCACTAGACTTGAACTCATAAGGCCAACTTCAGTTCTTATCCTGCGTGAGGATGTGGAATAATGGATTACTGGAAGTGACCCCAATGCAAGGACTAAGCAGCACAAGGCAGGAAGCAGCCAGCAAGCAGTCTCAGGACACCTTTACCTCAGAGGAAGTCAAGTTAAATGCCATCCACCGTGTAGTCCAGGGCATTGCAAAGAGAGCAGGGTGGAAGCAGCATCCTCATCACAGGGTCTCTAAGGTCTCCATCACCTACTCCACCAAATATGGACCACTTGTTGAGTTCACAACCCAAAGCAGAAGCTAAGGCAAGGTGGCAAGAGTCAGAGTCAGGCCAAAAGTCTGGAGCTAAATCTGCTTCCTGTCCAATTTTACCTTGTGCCAGCCTGTGGTCAGGATTCTGAAAAATAGCACTCCTAGAAACAAACTGATCTATAAAGGTCATGACTGATTCTGGGTGCTGCTATCCCTTAGCTGTCTTTATTGTGTCTGCACAGCCCCAAACACTGACACTCCATTCACATCTCTAAGAACCTGCCTGTCCCAGAAGCCAGCAGCTGGTACTTGGGAAGGACTCCAGGTCCCTACCAGTTCCTGGGAAAACCTGCTTAGTTGTGTTGGTGTATGGCAAGGAGAATAGTCATACACACAGCTCAGCCCGAGCTCGGGTGACTGTGCCAGCTATGACCATGTGGTCTCCAAATTTGGTTTCTTGGCCTAATGTCCTAGGCTCTTCCCCATCTCAGGAGGGACTGGATGTGCCATCAGATATAGGAGGATCTTCCTATCCCTGAGCTGACTTCCTGGCCTCCTCCAGACACTAATGAGTAATTACATCACAGACCAGATGACTTCATTACAAAGCCAGCATCTGAGAGAAAATAAAAACACACTACTAAAGGCTAGTCCTTGACACCCTGGGGAGCCCAGGGAACAAACCAAATAGTACACAGTGCCCTTGAAGTCAGAAATGAAACCCAGCTCTACTTGGAACTTAACAGACGCCATGCCCTCTCCCACAGGTGCTTACTTTGCGATGGCGTGACTAGCAGTACTTAAGCTGCACAGTGCCCTGGTCAGTGTAGCATATGCTTTCCGTGTTGTCGTCTGTGTTTTGAAGGGAGATGGCTCTGAGAAACCCCCCTGTGCAGGCCTGTGTTGTGTATGTCTGTGAGAGTGGGTGTGGGGGACAGGGTTGTCTCCATTTCCACATTCACTTTCTTCTTCTATTCCCACACACAACAAGAGCTTCACAGTTATAAAAATTAATGGGAAGATGAAATTGTTCAGGATACATAATTCCTTGTTCTCCTTATCATCAGATGGCTGAACGCTCTGTGCCAGTCTTGGGATTTGGAGGATTTTAACTCCCCTGATATTGAAAATTCTGATTTTGACAGAGTTCTTGTAGCTAAATCCTCTTAGGTGACCAGAGTGTGAAACCTGATTGATCTGGGGAGGGAACCTCAGACTTGATGGAGTGGGCTCTTCTTGGCTGATTTCCTAGCCCCCTCTGCCAAGCCCATCTGTGCTCCAGAAGAGGTGGGTTTCCAGATGGTTCCAGTCATACTAACATACCTCTTCATCCAGGCGCTCATGGTCTCTCTCCTGGCCTTCTCCCCACTTTCCTTTACCTGAGCAGTGGTCCCTCTCTTGTTACTGTCTCCACACTCCCTGAGGCAGAACAGGAAGCCCCATCTTGGGCTTCCCCAGCAATTGTTCACACTCTGCACATTGTCCTCTGGTTGTCAATTTTCCTTCCTGCTTGCTCACTAGGTTGCTAGCTCTGGGAGGATTACCTGAATTGTATCAGAGGTACTCTGCTAAACAGGCTCTCAAAAACAACAACAACAAAAATAATAACAATCCTAGCACTTTACTCATTTCCATATTATGAATTCATAAATACCCTCATACTTGGCCACTGAAAGCTAGTAATATAAAGTTATTGATTACAGAATTGGAGAGACACATAGTCTGCTCTCATGAACTGAGGTGACCCAGCCCCTGCACACTCCTAATCCTTAAAACCCAAAGTCAGCACTTAACTTCTGTGAGTTCAAAGCCAATTTGAGGTACACAGTGAGTTCCAGGCTAGTCTATGCTACACTGGAGACCCTAACCCAAAGAAATCCAACCAACAAATCAACAAAAAAATTCAAGGTCCTAGGGCTGGAGAGATGGCTCAGAGGTTAACAGCACTGACTGCTCTTCCAAAGGATCCCGTGTTCAATTCCCAGCACCCACATGGTGGCTCACAACTGTCTATGATTAGATATAGCGCCCTCTTCTGACATGCAGGTGTACATGCAGGCAGATACTGCATACATACATACATACATACATACATACATACATACATACATAAATCTTAAAAAAAATTCAAGGTCCTGGCCAGAATAGAACTTAAACTTTTTATTTATTTACTTACTGTATGTGTATGTCACTAAACAGAGTGGAACTTGAAGGAGTCAGTTCTTTCCTTCTGCCATGTGAGCTCCAGGGGTAGAACTTAGGTTGGCAGGCATGGCAGCAAGCACCTGTACCTGCACCTGCTCAGCCAGCTTTCTGGTCCCTAGAATGTGACTTTTAACAGGCCTTCAAGAGGTGGTGGTATTACTCAGGGTTCTCTTGAGGAACAGCAATTACAGAATATATATGTTTGTGTGCGTGCACACACATATACTATATGGAGAAAGGGGGTATTTATTAGAATGGTTTAAAGGCTCTAGTCTGGCTGTCTACCATTGGTAGTTATTGCTGGATGTCTCATCTGGTCTTCAGTAAACAGCGAATCTGGAAGTAGACTCTAATCCAGTGCAAGAATGGAGGTGCTAGGGAGAGTGAAAGCAAACAGGCAACGAGAGACGCTTTCTTCTTCCATTTATATAGGCTTCCAGAAGAAGATGTGGCCCAGATTAGAGGTGGTCTTCCCCTTTAAAGAGATCTAGATTAAAAGTGTGTCTGCCCATCTCAAAGATCCAGATTAAGTGTATCTTCCCACTTCAAATGATTTAATTAAGCAAAACTCCCTCACAGCTGTGCCCGGCCAGTTTTGATTTAATTCCAGATGTAGTCAAGTGGACAACCAAGAACAGCCAGCACAGTGTTCCATACAAGAAAAGAGGCATAGTGTGTAATGGGGAGAGCTCCTCGGACAAACAACCCGGAAGAATAAGGCCACCATGTGGGCTGGCACTATTGTTGACACATCAACTTCTCATCTTTTTTCCCAGATTACTTAATCTTCACATTTGTTTGATTTTAGATGCAGATCGAGTTCATAAATCAAGGAAGCATGAATTTCAGATTCATCCCTGTGCTCTTTCCAAATGCCAAGAAGGTAAACAAACAACAAGATCCTCAAATAATTGTTTGGTTTTTTTTTTCCAAATCTGATTTGATGACTACCTGGGATTTTAGACTGAAAATCTTGTCAACTCTTCGACAGCCCTCAGAGAGAACAGTATTACCAGAAAGATCAACAAGTTGTGCACTGGGCTCACAGTAGGAATAGGAAAGGCCTGCAAGTCTGGCAGGATCAAGGCTGTTCTTGTTGTTCTCTGTACACAAAGGATGGTTTATGCTTAATTATTTCTCTATTGCTGTGATAAAATACCATGTGCAAAGCAACATATATAAGGAAGGGTTGGTTTTGGACTCATGGTTCTAGAGGGCTAAGATCCGTCACCATCCTGACAGGTTAGTGTGGCAGCAGGCAAGCATGACATTTAGAGTGGGAAGCTGAGAGCTGATGACTCACATCCCAAGTGACAAATAGGAAACAAAGAGAGTGTGGCTTTTGACACCCAAAAAGCCCATTTCAAGTGACATAATTCATCTAGCCAGGCCACACCTCCAAACAGCATCATCAACTGGGGATCAGGTATTCAAAGGCCAGGAATAAAAGGGTATTGTCACCTGATGCTTCTTCCCTCTCACATCCTAGAACCAAAGTATGGAGCCTCTGCTTTCTGCTCCACATCAGTATTCCGCTGCACACAGTTCAGTAGAGTACCAGCACTCTAAGTGGACCTTGCTGGGATTCTCATGAGGGTTTTGATTATATTCCTAAGGCTATGCTGACAGCTTTAGAGAATGTAAGTCAAGCTACTGGAGAACATTTTCCAGGCCTGGCAAACAGAAGACAGCAACTAAGTAAACAGTTTGAGACTCAGACCAGAGCCCTCTGATCTTAGAGGCAGCCTCATTCTGGAAGATTCCTAGATGTCAGGACTGCATTGAAACCTCTGCTCCACAGTAGGGAACCAATCTATGTGAATGGGACACACAGGATTGGGCAGTGCACAATGCATAAGAAAAGACCCCTCATCTTCCCTGGCCCTAACTTGCCTGGAGAATAAATGCAGTCACTGACTGGCAAATCTCTTTACTGGTCTCCCCATTTCCTCTGGGACCCTATACTAAGTCACCTTCCACTTGGCCAGCAAAGAACTTCAAAAAACTTTAGTTTCAAAATTCTGTGATGTTTCCTACTGACTTCAAAACATTGGCTACCCTCCTTAGCATGACCCTTGAGGCTCTTTGAAATTGGACTTTGTCCACTTACTCATTTTCCTTTCTTCTTACCTGGTGCCTCTGCTCTGGTCATAATGGGTCATGTCAGCAAACCTCACTCATCTTCTCTCTATCTAGGTGTCTTCGCCCTCTCTTTCTTCTCCTTAGAATGCCCTTTCCCAGCTTGTTGGCCTAGTGAACTCTTGTCTATCCTTGTATCCTTGCGACCACTCTAGCATGTGAGGTTCTTTCCTTCATGCCTGTGGAAGGCACTGTCCCATTTCTGAGAGCATTTAATCACAGTACTTTAACCAATGGGCCCTGGCAATAACTACTTAGAATGACTGGCACATGCCGATATGTATATATAATTTCTAGTTGGGGTTACTATTGCTTTTAAATTTCACCTGAGAGTCTCTTTATTGTCAGAGGTTGGGACATTAACATACTTCATCTAGAAAAGAGTTTATGCTGATTTTTGCCTCCATGTGGGATTTTTGGTCCTCAAGACAGTTACTGTGCCTTTTCATTAGACACCTTCTGCTCTTAACATTGAGTCCTGGTTCTAAACTCATGCTACAATCCTCCAAGCAGCACACCATAAAATGAAAACCAGAGGCCTGACAGTGGTCTTCAGGCCTTCTCTGATACAGCCCCCTTGAATTCTGGCTCTCCTCACCCACTCAGCGTCACTTGTTCTGATTTTGCCGCAGTGCTCTTGTTGCTTTTGAAGATGCCTCACACTTTCCATCGCTGTGAGACTTTCCCTAAGCACACTCCTAAAAGCTGCAGCCTTTTCCCTTCTACACCAGCCTTTCTGCGGTGCTGTTGAGCTTATGGTTGCTTCTCCCCATCAGAATATCTGGCCCACAAGGGCGGTCCTGAGGGTGGTCCTGAGGGACCCGACACTGACCTGTGGAACCCCAGCCTCATGTTCTGAGATCTGTCCTGCTTCTTTCACTTCAGGCCAGACCTCAGGCTGGAGTGAAAGATTCATGAATTATATTAAGCCCGCAACCCTGGCATCCTTCCCCCAAAGCCAAGAGGGAATTCACATCATTCGGTATGACCTCTGTCCTATCCCTTTCATGTGAAGGTGGTGAAAAGCACGTTGACATGCAAAGGGCAGGTAGCCTGGGAGACTGACAGAAAAAGCTGTGCACATGTGGTTTCCATAATGAGATACACAGCTTGCACCCGAAGCCAAAAGTGCTCTGCGTGTTAAACCCTCCAAAACCAAAACAGCAGCTCCCAAGACAGCCTGGTGGGAACGCCTATGAAGGGCAAGCCAGACTGTTCAGAACTGAGCCCTGGATCTGGAATCCAGGCTTCTCTCCTGTGACATTTGCTCCTGTCCTCTCTTCCACAGGAGCACGTGCCCACCTGGCTCCAGAACACTCATGTTTACAGCTGGCCCAAGAATAAGAAAAACATCCTGCTGCGGCTGCTCCGAGAGGAAGAGTATGTGGCTCCTCCCCGTGGTCCTCTGCCCACCCTTCAGGTGGTACCCCTGTGACCCAGCCGCCTCCAGCTCAGTGTGGCCCTGTTCTCACAGCATTCTTCTAGCTGAGGCTGGCTGGCGACAGTCAGGCCTGTTTCAGTGTCTTCTAGGGGGATTCAGGCCCCAGAACACTTCTTCTGCACAAATTCTCTGCCTCCCAATACTTTGACTGCTCTGTATTTCCTGTCTTTTAAAAAACACACAAGGTACCCATGTCCTCCTGAGCTGAGTACTTTTGGTGAGTGGATACTATAGGTGACGGCAGCAAACACCTACGACCACAAGAACTCCCCCATCACTTCAGCTACTTTTATGAGTTGGCCAGATGCTGTGTCCTTAGACCAAAGACCAATCTGATTCATGTCCAAATAATAAATGATTACTCTTTGGAAGAATGTGTTTCATTTATCTGAATGGAGTTGGGCGTATTAATTTACACTGAAATGGGCAGGTACAAAACCGCTTAGATATAGTATTAGATAAATGTGATAGAGTTATCTGTATTAAAGGATTAATAAATTTAAAGAAAGTTAAAAAATTCCTTTTTATGTAACTATGAAAGGTTTACTCTTACAGTTGAGGCTTTTAACAGAACAACCCTGATTGTAAACAGTATGATTGCGCAGGGAGTGTGGTCAGTGGCAGAACACTTGCTTAACATGTAGGAGATGTCCAGGATTCAACTCCCAGCACTGCAAGAAGAGAAAAAAGGGTCGGTGATGCTCGCCTTTAATCCCAGCACTTGGGAGGCAGAGGCAGGTGGATCTCTGTGAGTTCAAGGACAGTCTGGTCAACAGAGGGAGTTCCAGGACAGCCAGGGATGCACAGAGAAACCCTGTTTCTAAAAACCAAATAAACAAGAAGGGGGGGGGGATGGAGGAAGGGAGGAAGAGAGAGAGAGAGAGACAGAGACAGAAATGGGGGAGGGGGGTCTGACCATTTAGTTAAAATAAATATTTTGAGTCTACTCATGATGTAAGAGGGATGTGTCACACAGGCCAGAGTTGTGGTCTAAAAATTCTAATCTTTGTCCTAAGCCTAAGCACCTGTAATTAAGCAAGATTTTTCACTTTTCTGAGACCTGGGATACTCATAAAATCATATGGACCAAGGGATTTTTAATGAACCTAGAAAGTATGCAATCTGAGACCTAAACTCTAGATTTTCTTTGGAGAAGTAATCAGGTATTTATTTTTTATAATTACATCTCCCAGGGAATAAATTTAATTTTACTTTTTATTTATGTTTCATTTTTTGGAGAAAGGGTCTCACTATGTAGTTCTGACTGGGCCAGAACTCACTCTGTAGAGTAGGAGTCTTGAACTTAACATTGGTCCTCCTTTCTTGGCCCTCTAAGTGCTAGGATTACAGGCATGCACCAACATGCCTGGTGTAGTAGTTACTATTCTATTGCTGTGAGGAGATGTTATGATCAAGACAGTGTTGAAAAGGAAGTATTTAATTGGGGGCTTGCTTACAGTTTCAGAGGATGAGTCCATGATTATCGTGGCAGGGAGTGTGGCAGCAGGCTGACAGAAATGGTTCTGATGTAGTAGCTAGGAGCTTATATCTTATCCACAAGATGGAGGCTGAGTGGGAGGAGACTGGGCCTGGCATAGCCTTTTGAAACCTCAAAGCGCATCTGCAGTGACACACCTCCTCCAACAAGGCCACTGTAGATGGAGGCTGCTTGTTCGCTTCCCAGCCACCTAGACCCAAAATAATCACATTTTATTTTATTATTTGCAATACCGTTTGGCCAATAGCTTAAGCATATTTCTAGCTAGCTCTTATATCCTAAACTAACCCATCTCCATTAATCTGTGCATCACCACAAGGTCGTGGCCTACAGGTAAAGTCCCGACTGACTCCAGCAGGGGCATGTTTCTCCTTTGGGGCTACGTGGCTTCTCTTTGACTCCGCCTTCTTTCCTCCTCTATATGTTTGGAATTCCTGCCTTGTTCTAATCTGATAAGCCACTGGCCAAAACAGCTTTATTCACGAACCAACAAAAGCAACACATATACAGGACTTCGCACACCAGGCCACACCTCCTAATCCTTTCTAAACAGTTCACCAACTGAGAACCAGACATTCAAATTTAGAGCCATTCTAATTCAAACCACTACACCGGGCTAGATTTTCTTTTTTAAATTGAAATTTAACCATTTTTTAGAAAACAGAAAAATTAATTGACTCATATTAACAAAAAACATACCTCAATGGGTTTTGCTGATCTTTTAAAAAGAATCTTACTGTGTGGTTCAGGTTGCCCTACAACTGCTTAGGCCAGACTGGCCTGTAACTTGTAGTCCTGCTCCCTCTACTCCCTGAGTGTTGGGATTATAGGCATGCATCAATGTATCTGACAAAACTGTTCCTCCCAGACCCCAGGGCTCAAAAGTGAATCTAGGACCCTGGGTATGCTTTAACATAAGCCAAACCCCAGCTCTCGGGTACATTGTTTGAAGAGATATTTTCTTCTTTTTTTTTTTTTTTTTAAAAAATCTTTATTTTTAAATGAAATCAATAATTTGGGCTTATTTGGTCTCCAAGGAAATGACATATAGCCATTTATAAAATGTGTGTGTGTGCATGCACATGTGTGTGATCTAAATAAACTGTTGCACAAGGAAAGAATAGAGTAATAAAAAGATGCTTGGGTGATGAGAGCTATTGTTTCCTTTCTCTGCCTATTTGGCTAAACAAGTTTCAACTTTGCTCTGAGATAGTTATCCTCTAAATGTCACTATAGAGAGAGACAAATACTCTTTAACTACAAAAAAGAAAACTTGCTAATGAATTACAAAGACCACAATCTGACCTACTTTATGTCTACTTGTGCACGGAGTAAATGCTTTAAAAAAAGAAAAAAAATAGCATAATTTAAGTGCTCATCTGTATGACTTTATGGGAAAAATAATTATTTCAATGGCATTTTAGATCTAATAGAATTTTCTTGTTTGGCCAACTCTGAATTCCTGGAAAACATTCTAAACACCAACTTCAAGTCTTTTTTCTCTTTTCATTGTTTTGGTTTGAGGTGAGCCCATTATTGAGGATTCAACATCTGCAGAAACAGCCCAGCAATTATTTCTTTGAAATGTTTCCAGCTTGCGAAGATTTAGTAATGTAATGTTATTAGCCCTCCTCCCCCTTCAGAGACTCCCAGAGCATTCAGCCACGAGTTCCCTCTATTCTTCCTGTCTCAAGTGGTTAAGGTCCCTGATGTGCAACAAACAGTCCTTAAAGTGTTACAATTGATAGCAAAACAAGCAAAATGCAAGCCAGCCACCAGCCAAACAAATACCCAAATGTGTGTGTGTGTGTGTGTGTGTGTGTGTGTGTGTGAGAGAGAGAGAGAGAGAGAGAGAGAGAGGGAGGG
>NW_026067910.1:1070997-1082524 GCF_014885135.2 Alexandromys fortis | reverse complement strand
AGGGAGGGAGGGAGGGAGGGAGGGAGGAGGGAGGGAGCGTTCATGCTGTACTCACCAAAAGAGACAACTTGGTTCTGAAGTGTCTACAAAATATGACCAACAGCAGCAAAGGAATTTTTTCAATTATTTTAGAACACTGATACTCAACACCTGTTTTACTTAAACATTATCCTGGTCCTTGTATCTATTTGTCGATAATTTGAGGGTAGAAATAGGATAGGTCTGCCTTGGTAAAAATAACTTTGTAGCCTCATGACTTTAGTCATATAGAAGCTAACTTGGGGATGTACTGGGTATAGAGTTAGATTATTTTCTGATATTTAGTGGCTAATTTTAATTTCAGTGTCTGACTTCCAAATACTTGCCTGTCTAGTTTAACTTCTATACAGCTCAAAAATGTCTCACCACGGGGCTACCATCAAAGTAAAAACCTGGCTTTTCCTCAGCTCAGCACTCAGAAAAACCATTGCTGTACTCTCTTCCTTCTTTCCCAGTAAACAAATCACCCCTTAAAGACTTGAGTTTTTCTGAGTCATCTCAACAAGTCATGAAAGTTCTCCACTTTGGACTTTCCATCCTTATTTTCGAAAGTTTGGCCAAAAACATTTTTCCTAACCCAGTCACTTCATCAACCACCACAGCCACTTTGCCAAATCCACTTTGTCACCTTTGCCAAATGGATTGCAAAGATCTATGACCATTGAAATGACCCAGAAAGAGTCTTTCAAACCAGAGGATCTTTCTGCTTCTCTTTAACGTGCTAAGAAGAGTCTGTGAGAGCCTCTCCTAGCAGCAGATGAAATGAGAAGGTAGGTTATGCTGGGGGGGATACCACAAAGTCACACCTCTCAGCAAAGACAGTTCTATATGAGATAACTCAACAACAAACAAAAAGCAAGAAAGAATAAAAGCAAAACAGTGACATTTTAAAGTAATATATTTCTGTCATGGAATTTTCAGTCTGAAAGGGACCCTGTGACTTTGTTTTATGTAGGAAGGGAGCAGGACTCAGAGAAACTGATTTGCTCAAGGTCACTCCAGGGCTACAGCCCCAGTGATAAAGCTTGAAGGCTGTGAGCCTATGGAACATCCTGGGTTTTACTGGGAGACTCATGACCCAGTTCCTCCCTGAAGTAAACATAGCCTCCTGAACACAGGAGGCCTGAGGGAAGATTACCTCCATCCTCTGGTGGCTAGGTGAGTAAATGATCATGCTACTGCTTGTGCCGGGAGAATCTCTTCAGGGAATTAATTATTGCTGTGATGATATGGATAGAGCTCTTCTTGAAGTGATTTGGCATATTTATTTGGTAGTGGTTTAATGTGAACCCTAAGCCAACTTAAAAATCCTCAATACCTTCCTGAAGCTTAAAGACAACATCTGCAATCAGATCAATGTCTTTTAAAGGTGTGGGCATGCGCATTTGTGTGCATGTATGTGCGTGTTTCAAACTCCAAAACATCAAATAGTTCTTAAAAACTGTTTTTTTTTTTTTTTCTTCAAACACTATGAAACTCCTCTCTCTTGAGTCCTACTCATTCCACAAAGGTGGTGCTTGGAAGACTTTAGCTGCTTAGGAGGGGGTTTGGACTCGCTACAGGAACAATACAGTTTACAATGAGGCATAAAACAGCACAAAAGAATCCAATCAGTACAGTCATTCTAAGAGACCTGTAACCAAGCAAGACAGCATGGCCCTAATGTCATACTAACTCTTTCATTTTTTTCTTGAAGAATGCTTTTAGACTTGGAACTTTAGAACACATGGAGAGAGGTGGATAGCTTTTGTAGACTACCATGTGTGACTGGGTATCTGCCTCAAGCCAAGCAGGTGGGACCTGCAAAAGGAATGGTTATTGTGGCTGACTTTTGTATTTACCTTCTCAGAGAACTTTTGGATGTGGGCCTAGGTCACATTTATTCAGATGGTTTAGGAAGTGTTGAGACTTTGCTAAACAATGAGAAACATGGGCTGGTGGAGCTGGGCAAAGGTGACCAAGTTCTAGGCCTGCTCACTCTTTTCTAGCTCTTGTGAGGCATAATCACAGCCCCCAGATCTCCTAGGTATTGTAAGCTAAAACCACTGGGGCACATCTTTCTTGTCCCGTGCCTGACCTCCCTTTGCTCCCTTCACCAGGAAGGTGCTGATGGAAGAAGGCAGCTGGGGAGGGAGGGAGGGGGGGCAGGAGGGAGAAGGTGAGTGTGAGAGGACTCCTGCCTGATGGATCCCATTAGGCTTAGTGTGCAGAGCATGCGATGAAGTAGCTGCTCTGGTATGCATCCAAGCTGCTGTTCTATTTTTACTCTCTCCTGCATGCTTCTTAGCCTAGAGTTGTTTGCCTGGGCACCTGGATCAGCAGCAAAACATGGAACTGAGCCACTCAGTAAAGCAGGGAGGAAGGAGGCCATTGATGCAGGCTTTGTTGCTGCTGACAGGGAGGAGAGACCTGGAATGTTAATGAGGATAGCTTTCCGAAGCATGCCTTCATGGTTAGCAAGGAGTTCAAAGGAGAAGGCAGACTCAGGCCTGTGCCCAACAAATGTGAACTGCTGATAGAGAGAAGGAAAAATCAATTATGCTGTCGCAGGCTCCCATGCCATTGTGTTGGCGTTGTTAGAGAAGGTAGGACAAGGACCAGATTTCAAAAGGAAACAAAGCCACATGGCCCTGAAGTATAACGAGTTTGCCATGGCAACTGATGGAAATGAGCCTCCCGGGCCTGAGCAGGTGTGCTATCTTACAGAATAAACATACTTCTCTCACTGCCTGGATTTTATAATAAAACCTGTGTTTGGATTACTTTCCCCTCCTCTTTGTTACCCAGAGAAGTTGGCTGTTTCTCAATCAGCCCCAGGCTCTGGTGAGGGAAATGTAATCAGTGTTATCAAAGGATTGCTTTGGAAAAGGCTGGCACGAGGCTTGGCTGCCAGCCTCACCATGGAGCCGCAGCTGGGCCTCGGATACCTGCCTGGCCTTTGCCCCCTCCCAGGCAATACCAGGGCAGAAAGCTTCTGGTTCTGAGTTTATCTGGGTACAGCAGTATGATCTGGACATTGGCGTTGGCCAAAGACTTCTCTGTGACCAGAAAAGTAAAGCCCAGACCTGGCTGATTTAGCATCTTGCATTCCGTCTGTCAAGTTTCCTTGAGTACAAGGACTAACTGATTTTACTCTCCAATCTGTTGTTAGCCACAGTTTGCTTACTCAGAAACCATAGAGAACTTATGTTTCCCTAGTTTGAAATCCTTCTCTAGTAGGTTCCAGGGCGGTGGATTTTTGAGTCTGAAATACATACCAATGTGGAGGTTTTATAAAAATCCCCCCAAGCTAAAGACTAAGGATGTTTACATTTAATGTTATAAAGCCCAAGTTATACTAAGGTAAAATAACCAACCTCAGTGTTCTCCTTTGTGACTAGAAAGAAATCTCTTCTACTAGAGTTTTAAATAACCCTTTAAAACAAGGTGCTTGTTCACAATGGCTCCTAGAACAGTTTGTGAACATGGTTATGGCGAACAGTTGGCGTGAGGAGAGCTTGTTTGGCCAGCCAGCTGGGCATTTTACATATTACTTGACCTTTGATCCTAGTAAGAGAAGTATGGCTGACTTATGAACTAATTCAAGCTATGGTGTCAGGTATTACGCATTACTGTTCTTACGCTAACACAAGCACAGACGCTGACCCCAACACAGATGTGCGCACCTTTTGCTTCTTTTGTTCACAGTCCTGACAAGTACAGGTGCCTGTTTTTTCACCCTTAGGAGGTCAGCAGTTGCCACTTAGGAAGACACCAGTAAAGGAGGGTTAGGAATTGGCTTCCCGATAGAAGTGGCGGCTATCGTTCTGACAACATTTTTTTGTTATGAAAATATTTTGAACAGATGTCTTGGTCACTGTTCTATTGCTGTGAAGAGACACCAGGACCAAGACAACTCTTCTTATAAAAGAAAGTACTTAATTGGAGTTTGCTTAGTTTCAGAGGCTTAGTTCATTATCATCGTGGCAGGGAGCATAGTGGCGTGTAGGCAGACATGGTGTGGGAGAAATAGCTGAGAATTCTACATTCGGATCTGCAGGCAGCAGGAGAAAAGAGATTCTTAGGTTGGAAAACTCAAAGCCCACTTCCAGTGGACATGCTTTCTCAAACAAGGCCACACCTCCTAATCCTTTCAAATGGTGACCCTGGTGACTGAGCGTTTGAATCTATGCGCCTTGGAAGCCATTCTTATCCAAACCACCAAAACAGACAAAACTAAAACCAAACCAAACCAAAACACCAAACCATTAAATATGCAACTTTTAAAATGTTGCCAAGTAGTATTTATAAAAGCATCCTTGGGATAAAGAGATGGCTCAGCAGTTGGGAGCACTGGATGCTCTTCTAGGGGGCCCAGGTTCAATTCCCAGCACCCACTGACAGCTCAAGACTGTCATTTCAGTTCCAGGGGATCCCACACCCTCACACAGACATACATGCAGGCAAAACACCAATGCACATTTAAAAATAAATAAATAAGTAAAATTTTAAAAAAGTATCCTTATATTTAATTTTTACCTTACCCAAGTGAAATCAAAATAGCCACAGCTTCAGTGGTTCAGATTCATACACTGTAAGAATAAATAACCACGTGCTGGGCAGTTTTATGTCAGCTTGACATAGTTTAAAGTCATCTGAGAGTAGGAAACCTCAACTAAGAAAATGCCCCCATGAGATCATGCTGTAGGCAAGTTTGTAAGGCATTTTCTTCATTAGTGATTTATGGGGGGGAGGGGCAGGCAATTGTGGGTGGTACCATCCCCGGGCTGGTGGTCGTAGGTTCTATAAGAATGCAGGCTGGGCTGGACGGTGGTGGCGCATGCCTTTAATCCCAGCACTTGGGAGGCAGAGGCAGGTGGATCTTTGTGAGTTTGGGACCAGCTTGGTCTTATAAGAGCTAGTTCCAGGACAGGCTCCCAAACCACAGAGAAACCCTGTCTCGAAAAACAAACAAAACAAAACAAAAATGCAGGCTGAGCAGACCACACAAGTGGTGAGCCAGTAAGCAGCACCCCTCCATGGCCTCTGCATCAGCTCCTGCCTCCAAGTCCCCACTTTGTCTGATTTCCTTCAGTGATGGGCTACAATATTTTTTCCCCAACTTGCTTTTTGATCATGGTGTTTGACCACAGCAATTGAAACCCTAGACAACCCTTCAGAAGTTCCTGATAAGAAGTCAGGTGTGATGACACGCATCTGTAATTCTAGCACACGGAAGGCAGGTGGACTATCTCTGCAAGTTCAGAGCCAGGCAGGCTACAAAGGTGAGAACAAGGCCAACCTGGGTTACATAGCAAAACCCTGTTCTAAAACATAGCAAGCAAGCAGGCAAGCAAACAACATTCCTGGTAATAACACAGTTGTCCTAATACCTGACTAGTTTTAAAAATAATGACCTTAGTCATCCTTTTTTTTTTTTTTTTTAGAAAGCAGTTGTACATCTCATTTACAAGGTATCCGTATGGTAAGCCAGTCACTCATTTCTTCTGTGAATGACATTCCTGCACATAAGCCAAGGCTCTATCAGCCTGGCCTGAAACAGTTTTGTACAAAAGAACAGCCCAAGATCTCCATCAGTGAGAGGAGTATCTGGGGTATCTCCTGCTGTGTCTAGGGGTGGTTACTTAGTCCACTTCTGACCAAGACTGGCATCTGAGTGCTTCAGGGGATGCTGTGAGGTGAGCTTAAGCTGTGTGTCCCAAAGTATGTGGGCAGAGCATCTCCACATTCAAGATGTGGAGTCTTTGGGTACCAGTATATCACTCATTATTCTCTGGAAAAAAAAACACATGAACCAGAGTTGGGGGCCCCAGTCCCCTCATGCCATATTTTCTAGTGAAACTGCCATTCAAAAGGGAGTTTAGCAGCTACTACAGCAACTAACAAACCAACACCAATCTCCAACTTGCTAATCATCGCCTACAATGTGCAAAGCGGTATACACATAAAGAGAAGTGACACACTCTTGTCTTGCAGCGACTTACAATGCAGCTGGAGAGATAGGATGTCAGGGTGGGAAAGCTCATTAGGACAAGAAGTGAGACATTTGATCTCTTGCCTCTGACCTTCACATGACCTTTGACTGATGATCAGTTTCTGGCTCAAATCTTCAAAGAAGCAGGTGAATGTATATTTCCCCCCTAATAAACAGAAGATCCATTCCTTCCCCCACACACTTTTTAGATTATTGCATTCAAGGTCCCTATAAATCACCATGAAAATGAGATAAGAGACTAAGAGACAGAATGTAAGAAACGGGGAAAGCATGTAACAGCACTGCAGAATGTATATATTCAACCAATAAATGACAACACAGACCACTGGCCATCCATCACACCTCTCTAAAGAGCAGCTCAGCTCCATGACTGGAAAAGGGCAAGATGGTCCTGCCTGCTGCAGGTAGGAAGGTGAAGAAGCAGGCTGCACAGCAGGGACAGCTGAATCCTGTCTGGTGGCACAGCTGGAACAAAGCAAGGAAAATTCAGCACACTGCTTAGTATAGTCTGGGAAATGCTTTGGTTGAGCCTCTCGGCTGAATACAAACAAGCAAGAAAGCAGAGAATGGTAACTTGCCAGAATGGGCAAAGACATTTTATGAGTGAAACTGGTAATATCCAAGTTCTCTAGACACAGCATGGGACTAAAACACTGGCAAGCCAACCTGTGGCACACTTTCACAAGCTCCTTGTGTGTGGCACAGTATTATCAGGTACACCTAGGTTTGAATCTCAATTCTCTTACACGTAATATGACCTTAAGCATATTACTTTACTCTGTCGCAGCCCACATCAAGAAAAAGAACTCATTCCCAGGGAGAGTGTCAGAATAAGATCAGTTGAAAGAAAGTGTCTTCAGTTGTGCCTGTGTGTAGGAAATACTCAAAAAGGCTTCTTCCTTTCTTGCTCTTTCATCCAGCTTTGTATCCCAGGGTTAAGAAATATTTATGGGGACTTTGGATTCCTTTCAATTTTAGTGTGTGTGTGTGTATGTGTGTGTATGTGTGTGTGTGTGTGTGTGGTGTAGACATGCACATGTGGAGGTCAGAGGACAACCTTATAGAACTGGTGGTCTCCTTCCATCATGGATTCTGGGGATCAAACTCAGGTCATGAAGCTTGGCGGCAAAGGCTTTCATCTGCTAAGCCATCTCAGCAGACAAATTACCCTCCCCCCAAAAAATCTAACAGCAAATTCTAACAACAAAAATCTCATAGTTTGAAAATGAAGGCCTATGAAGTGTCTATAATGCGAGTTTTTAAGCCTTAAACTTCCAGGGGTCTTCCTGGGGTTGCTGCTCAGTCTAGTTTGTTTTCTTAACCAGGTCAGGGAGAAGCCAGACAGGATTCAGAGAATAGCCACAGCACCTGGAGACAGCCTTCTTTCCCAGGGCTAACTCTTGCTAAGAAGCAAGGCCCTGGGCAGAGCTAGCTGCTATGATTAAAGGGATAACAGCAACACTTGGTAATGATGCTTGGCTTTAAAGGAGAAGCTGACTGTGGAACCTAAAAGATAGATAATAGATGTGTAAGTATGCTAGAAATAATTTCAAAGGCTGTATTGTGTTCACGTTATGCCTATTATTAAAATCGGAAAACCTGGATTCTCGTTGGGAACTCTGCTATGCTCTCAAACTCTGCTTTCTTAAGAAATGAAGTCTCATTGTCATCTCCAACCCAGTCTCCTAGGTAAGCCAAACACAGGGGAAAGCCTGGAGAGCTGGCAGAGCAATCATTAAACTGAAAGAATGTTACCACACTGGTTAGTGTATTTTCAAACCTCTTATTTTCTTAAGAAATAAGTTCTCCTGGATACCCCACCACCAACAGTGACTTAAACAGCTTTCATCTAAATGTTTCTTAAACATACACAAATATATAGTTAAATATAAATGCTTTCTAGTTATAGTCGATTAAAAACTGAAAACAAAGAGGAAAATCCTGGATTTTCCCAACATCGCAGATATTCTTAATAATAGTGAATTGATCAAGATGGTATATTTTAAATTGTTTGTGTGTATGTGGGCTCGTGTGTGTGTACACGTGTGTCTATGGAGGTCAGAGGTAGATGATGGACAGAGAGAATAAGTAGGATGAAAGAAGAGAGAACAAGGGAGAAAGAGAGCGAGATGCGTAGGGCCAGTCAGCTAGGCAGCAGCCAGACAACCAGACAGAGAGTAGGACATACAGAATGAAAGAAAGGTAAAAGACCCCAAGGCAAAAATGCAGATGAAAAGAAACAAGTTAAAATAAGTTATAAGAGCTAGTGGGATAAGCATAAGATAAGGTTGAGCACTCATAATTAAAAAGAAGTCTCCACATCATGATTTGGGGTTGGTAGTCCAAGAAAGCCTGCTACACTTAACCACTGACCATTTCTCCAGCTCACTCAATTTTACAGTTTTTAAAAACCACAACTTAAAAAGTTATAAGAAAAAATCATATTTGTAATTAGTTAAAACAAGATTACCAGGTAAATTCAAATAAAGAAACATCAGGTCTAGGTGAGAGTTACTACTGGAACTAAATGTCCAGTGTTGGTTAGTTGTAATTTAGTCATGTAATTATACAAGCATAATAGGATGCTCTTATGCATTTATATTTCAATGGTTGATTGAGTAATTATGTGACTCAATCATTATTATTTGTCTGTTTTTTCAAGACAGGATTTGCCTAACTGGTTGTCCTGAAGACCTGGCTATCCTCAAACTTAGAGATAACTGCCTTACCTCGGCCTCCCGAGTATTGAGAATAAAGGTAAGCACCACTACACCTGGCTCTATAATCATGATTCAAAACAGTTTTCACTCCTATGAGCTTGTTCATTTGAAGTCACTGTTGATTGGTTTTGTTTGGTTGTTTAATTATGTGCATGTGTGTAATGGTATGCACACATAATTATAGACACCCATGGAGGCCAGAAGCACTGGATCTTCCCTGGAAACTGAACCACCTAATGTGGATGCTGGGAACCAAATCTGTGCCTTCTGAAAGAGCTAGATGCACTTTAAGAACTGAACCACCCATCCAGCCCCCAGTTCCTTGTTGTGATTTGCCTAGCTCATGCTATATTTTTGGCTGTGAGCCTGGCCTTTAACAGCTGAATCATCTCTCCAGCCCGAGTGATTAAAGAAGGGTACAATGCTGATACTTTAAGAAAAAGCTTTTAATACAAAGTTCTTGATAGGACAGGAGAGATGGCCCATCACTTAAGAACACTTGTTGCACTTGCAGAGGACCTAGCTTTGGCTCTTAGCGCCTACATTGTGGTTCACAGACATCCATAACGCTACTTTCAGGGAATCCATTGCCCTCTTCTGACCTCTAAAGGCACCAGAAATGTATGTGGTGCACAGACATACAAAGGCAAAACACTCATAAATATAAAATAAATCTAAAAGAAAGTTCATTGTGGAGAGTATTTGCAGGTTTTAATGTCACACAAACAAAACCATACTAACACACATGCTCACATCCTGAACACAGGGACAGCTTTACTTGGTTTCTTCTGAATTTAGCCCAAGATACTATGAGCCCCTAATGACTTTATTTCTTCAGCATGTTTTTCTACTTGAACTACAATGAAATTTCATTTGTGCTGGGCACCATGATTTATATGGCCTTCTCTTTGCATGAATGCATTGTTTGTGATTAAATTTACCTTGTTCTTTTTTCACTAGTCTATGACAATTAAAGTAAGGACATAATTATTTTCATGTTGGAAAATTAAAATCAATTTTTAAAATAAATTAAGATACTAAACCCTCACACAAAGAAGTTAAAGGGGGTGGGGGCTGGCACGATCTTTTATGCTGGTAATCTCAACACCCAGAGGCTGAAGTAAGAGGATGTTGCAAATGGGAGGACATCCTGGGCTACAAAGTGAGTTTCAGGCCAGCCAGAGCCAGATATCAAGACACTGTCTCAACAAAACAACTTAAAGAGATCAAACTCAAAAATATCTCATCACTGAAAGAGTTTTAGTTTTAAAACTGGTAAGATAATTCAATATGATTCTCACTAATCAACGCATAAGGTAGTTTTGGTTATTTTTATGCTAAAATTTGCCAACAAAATAGCTACCAACATAGTAAAGTTAAATACTGTCACATATGCGATCCTACAGTGTCAGCTCAATTTTAACAGGAAGTGTGATTCTAAAGTATGTGATAATACAATGAACATCTCAGATGAATCATATGTGTATATTTTATTACCCAAGTTGTTTTTTAATTTTGAAAGGAAACCATTACTAGCAAAAGGGCATCAACAATCTAGTCAATGGAAACTTTCTCCATTTGGGGGAAAACTAGTAGGACTCCCATAAATGATATGAATATTACAGAAGTATAGCACCAGAAGAATGGGGGAAGGAAGGGGACCAAAGAAGGATAAGAAAGGCATCCCTGCTCAGGTCAGTCTGACACACAATGTCAAACCCAAAGAGGATTGAGAGGATGGTGTGGTGCAAGGTGTAGGATAAAAGGGACAACTAGAGCAGGAAACCAACCAATCAGTGATCACCCTGACTCTGAACCCAGAGTCAGAGAAAGAAACACACCCTGTATTTGAGACCTGGGCCAGGGAGAAAAACATCTTTATCTCTGAACCCAGGACTAAAGACATGTGCCCTGGCTCTGAAACTAGTATCAAAGAAACACATTTTGTCCCTAGACTCAGAGCCAGTGAAAGATATATGCCTGGGTCCTAAGATTGGAGTCAAATAGCTAAAAAGGACTAGTGAAAGAAACACATTTTGGCCATGATGTCAGAGCCATCTCTGCCCCTGACCACCTAAACTGACCAATCCCTGAGCAGGGAAAATCTAACCAATCCCCCTTCTCCTTTGGGAAAACTCCACCCACCCCTTAGAAGCCCTATATAAGCCTTTCTACCCCTTCAGTTAAGAGCGGCTATTAATCCCTCCCAGGCAGAGGCAGCCACTCTTCTGGATTCCTCTTTCCCAAATAAATCTTTTTCTCAAAAGAGTATTGGGTGACAACCTTCATTGCCTGCGGGCAGACCAGAAGAACCTGGCTGGGAAGTCCCTTAGGGGACTGAGCTGAAAAACCTTGCTGAGATGCTCCCTAGGAGACCTCAGCAAGGCAGTGCAGAACAGAAGAACCTTGCTCCTTAAGGGGGCTGAGCAAAGCCAGGAAGGAAAAAGTAACAACTTTTCCCTGGAGCTAAGCCCTTTAGCAGAGTGCTAGCAAAAGGTGGGCCGGAGAAGAAACAGATAGCTCTGCTAAAACATCCCCTTAAGGAAACAGAGCGGAACTCAGCTGTAGAGGCTCTCCAGAAGAGAAGGATCCCTATATCCTGCGTGGAGACCATCCCCCACTGCACCCCAGCTTCAGGTAACCTGGCTTCCCGATAGTCAGGACACCTTTCCACCAGGGCTGAGCTGTCCTATTGCAGCTCTACCTCCCCACCCCAGCTGTCCTATTGCAGCTCTACCCCCTCCCAGCTGTCCTATTGCAGCTCTACCTCCCC
>NW_026067910.1:1061451-1070739 GCF_014885135.2 Alexandromys fortis | reverse complement strand
CCCCCCCCCCAGCTGTCCTATTGCGGCTCTATCTCTCCAGAGCTGTCCTATTGTGGCTCTACCTCCCCCAGCTGTCCTATTGCAGCTCTATCCCCAAAGCTGTCCTATTGCGGCTCTCAGTATATCCTGGCTTCCCAATAAGTCAGGATATCCCTGCAACACTACTGTAGCACATTCCCCTACACAGGGGACTGGCAGTCCAGGTGGGTTGAGGATATAGGTGCAGTCTGGAACATGATTTTAGATCCCACATAAAATACGGGAATCTTTTTGTAAAAAAAAAAAGTAACCTAGTGTGTGTGTTGGAGTTCAGGCAAGCTGAAGGGGGCATACCCAAAGAGAAATGACTTGAAATAAGATATCAGAGCCTAGGTGGGGCAAGAAAAGTGTCCTGAAAAATTCTCCATCAGAGATTGTTAAAGTCAAAGTAGACAGGCTATAGAGCATGGCACACAGTAAGAACATGTACTGTCTCCACAACACTCCTAATAACTCTAGTATACCAGACAAAAGAGGGATTAATACTTGACTGATAATTTAAATACGTAGTTTTGGGCTGGAACCATTTTCCATAAGTTAGAATCTGTTTAGAAATGGAGAGGGCTTGGGGGCTGGAGAGATGGCTCAGAGGTTAAGAGCATTGCCTGCTCTTCCAAAGGTCCTGAGTTCAATTCCCAGCAACCACATGGTGGCTCACAACCATCTGTAATGGGGTCTGGTGCCCTCTTCTGGCCTGCAGGCATACACACAGACAGAATATTGTATACATAATAAATAAATATTTAAAAAAAAAAAGAAAGAAATGGAGAGGGCTTGAGAAGTATCTCAGTGACTAAGAGCATCTGCTGTTCTTCCAAAGGGCTCGTGTTTGGTTTTCATCCTGCATCCATACCCAGTGGCTCACAGTTGCTTGCACTTCTGATTTCAGGGGGAGGTCTGACGTCCCTTTCTGACTCCACAGACACCTGCACACATGTGGCAAACACACAAACAATTTTTTTTTAAAAAGTTTAAAACAGAGAGCTGGGAAATAGGGATGCATACTTTTAATCCCAACATTCAAGAGACAGAGGCAGGCAGATTTCTGTGAGTTTAAGGCCAGGTTGGTCTATAAAGTGAGTTTCAGGACAGTCAAGGCAGTTACACAGAGAAACCTTGTCTCAAAAATGTGTGTGTGTGTGTGTGTGTGTGTGTGTGTGTGTGTATCCATGTTAATTTGCTATTTTGCTGTTTGAACTTGAGTTATGTAGGGGAGTGTCTTGTTGGAAATCTTTCACTACGATATTTATAAATGATGAGGAAATCAAGTTGGTGACTTCTTTCAAGTTCAGAGGCAAAGAAGGGTTTTGTATTTTTCTGAGAAATTGAAACTGTCTCAACATTTACATATTAAAGAAGAAAGTCCAACAAAAGGGGCATAATTAAGAGAAATTTATTTGTTCATGTAATACAGTCATTCAAAAACGTTTTGGAAGGGTAGGAAGATAGCAGTAAGAAGTTTGAGGACAACCAGGGTAACATAGTGAGACCTTACCTTGTCTCACTATGTATAAAAAGAAATAAAGATTTGGGGAAATACTAGTGACACCATGTTAAAAAATAATGTATAAAGTATGATAACTATTTAGAAATACACAAAACAGTATGCAATTCCATGCAGTTATTTTGTGCCAGGTATTAGACTGTGTAAGAAATTTGTTATTTACCTTGTTTACACTTTACGTTAACCTTACAAAGCAGGTGTTCCTACTTTCACTGTACTGATGAGGAACCTGAAGCACAGGGCGGCTAGTGACTGGCATTACACAGCCTGCCGGTGCTCAGAAAAAAGACTGGGAATATACCCAAACACTAACAGCAGCCTTGCACAATGGGCCTATGAAGGACTCTTGGATTCTCCTTTTGGGTTTTCAGGGTTTGCCCAAACATTCACAATAGGATATATATATATATATATATATATATATATGAAAAATGCTGTTGTTTTAAAATAAATAATTTATTGTAAAAGAATATGTAAAATATGCCCATTGTTCAAAACCATACTAAATAACAAACTACTAGTAGTGTCACTGTCTCTTAGCAGCGACATTGTTGATTTTCTCATCAACATTCTTGCTTCTTTGTAATCTGCTAAGAGTGTAAAATTCATGCCTCCATGCAGTCAACAGTGAGCATCTACTATGATGTAATATTTTTATAAGGAAAATATTTTAAAAGACTTGGACCTTGTCTTCATACAAAAATCTACATGAGCCAGATCCCTTTACGAGAAGGGTCTACCTTGTGTCCTGTGACCTGTAACCCCTGTGACCTAATTTTAGACATCTGCTTCATTGTTTGTTCACTCCAGCCCCCCAGACGTCCTCGTCCTCCTGGGACAAGCCAGGCTGACTTTGCTCTTACAGCTTCCTTTTCAGGAACTTGTCCTCTGCCCACAGCCTGAGAAAGCGCCTCAGATGCCACTGTAGGGAGACTCTTTTGGACTTTCTGTGGCAAATAGAAACAGCCTCCTCAGGTATATCTCCTGTACCCTACTTTTCCTCATCAGCATCTGGGGGAGTTGGGCTGCCAAGAGCCTCTCACTTTCTGAGCACGTGATCTGACCGCTCTTTCTGGCCCTTTGTAACCGGGGCTTGTTTGGGCCCAGAAACTAAGAGAAGTGCCACGTGTCACACTGTAGGCCTTGAGAGTCGGTGTACAGCTCACCATTTGATCTTCTACCCGAGACTAGCCTTACTCCATGGTGGTTCTCTGGATAGCCTGGGTGCTGGATGGAAGTGACCCTTCAGTGGACATGCTGTGATAAAGAATAAACTTTGTTGTTGTTTTTGTTTTTCGAACTGACATGTGGTTGCTGGGAACTAAACCTGGGTCCTCTGGGAGGATAGTGCTCTTAACCACTGAGTTATTTCTCCAGCACCCCTGGAATAAACATTGCTGTTTCAAGCCTCTGAGATACGAAGGTGTTTATTGCCACAAAACAATGTAATCTATTCTGACTGACAGACTGTCTGACATATTTCTCTGTTTCCTGACTCCCCTCTCTAAATTATTATCTGTATAAACATAGGATTCTATTCCCTATTCGTCAGTGCCTGGGATAGTGGGACACGGGTTAAATTTTAATATTTGTTCGTTGACTGCATGAATCATGAATTGACCACACCATGTGAAGCAGGAGATTTAACAATGGCAGACAAATCTAACACTGAACAGGATGATTCTACAGAAATATCCAATTCAAGCCGATCTGAATATGAACATATTGGCTCCCGATTCAAGATCCAAAACAGTACTTAAAAAGTACAACTAACCTCCGAGTGAAGCACACAAAGTAGCCAACACTGGAAGACAAATGGAGACCTGGCATGCTGCAGAGGGGCTCAGTGACAATCATAAATAAAAAGGATTAGCAGTGTTTGTGTCAAAGCTGAATGCTGATGTGGTTTCCTTTCCCTGTGTGGACATTAGCATTTGAAATGAACTGAGCTTCAGAGACAGGATTTTATCTGCCGTTATCATAAACGGGTGTGTGAGCCCCTCTGAGGACTTTTGCAAACGCTGTGTGGGCTTTTGTGAGCTGCTTTCTTTTCACATGCTTCCTCCTCATATGCCTGAATTTGGATGGGGATAATGCATTTCCTGTACCATGGGGCACAGCACAAGGAAACTCCTTGTGTCCCTACAGAGGAAGAGTACATCTGTAAGTAGTTTTTAAGACTGTACTGAAGGGGCTTGTTAGGGGGACGTACTCTCCCAGTTCCATTTGGGTGATGAAGTGGACCACGTGACAGACGTACATAATAACCTGCTTCAGCTGCTGCCAGTGGGAAGCCCAGCCTATAAAGTGAGAAACCCCATGGCAGCG
The DNA here is from genome assembly GCF_014885135.2 of Alexandromys fortis. Lineage (NCBI taxonomy): Eukaryota > Metazoa > Chordata > Mammalia > Rodentia > Cricetidae > Alexandromys > Alexandromys fortis. The sequence goes on along the minus strand of NW_026067910.1, from coordinate 1,066,868 downwards.
GAGAGCATGACCAATAAGTGAGAAGATAGCCTCTTTTTGAGTTGTCATTTCTCACTGCCACAATATACCAGTGTTACTAGGCTTCTGCATTTACTGATTTTCCCCAAAGCAACTGTCCTTCTAGTTTGCTCCTAATTCAAACTGGAACAGACAGTTATTTCTGCACAAAGCAATAAGATGGGCCAGCAATCATCAATTAAATGACTTGCAAGGACTCTTTGATGTTTTGTCATGAAAAAAAAGAAACATATTACATCCAAGAATGGGAATGCTTGGATTTGGGTTTTGTCTTTTCCAAACCATTTCTTTTCCTATGTCCTGTATTTCTTTTCTTTATCTAGTCCATTAATTTCCCCCTTTTTATACTCACTAGTAATTCCTTAATAGAAATGATAAGGCATATAATTTGCTTCACATTTTTCTGTGGGTGGTAGTCAACAGTGATTTCAATCGCTAAGCTACCAGCTGACCAATGTATTCCTGGAATGGCCTGCCTGGAAGTTAACGCTGCATGCTTCTGGGTTACTGATGAGATAGATGCCTTAGGTTGGTGCTATTCATTGCTACCACTGAGCTTCCACATGCGCTCAGCACTGCTCTAGGTGCTGCGGGGGAGGCTGAAGAAGCAATGGATATAAGCTCTGATGTGAAGTCAGGGCATGAATGCTGCATCTGATGGCACTCCAGCGGCAGTGGTCCTAGGCCAAGAGGTGGGTCTCAGCCAGGACTGCCAGCAAAGGACTGGGTACGAGGCCGGAACTGAGTTGGACCATAAGGCGCAGGTATGGTTTAGGTGTCAAAAGAGCAAAATACTCTATTAGAGATCTATTAGAGATTAGGAAAGCATGACACTTGGACTGAATTCTGCTTTTTGTGGCAACGAACTTCATAGCCGCAGTCTTTTCAACTAACCATATATGTCAGCTATAAAACAAGTTATCTAAGGAAGGGTTTAAAATATTCATCAGATGTTTGTAATTGGCAATTAATCACAGCATCAAGTACCATGACACCACAGCTGTGAGCTCTGTGCTGACTGAGGACAGGAGAGTTGTTTGTCTAGTATACTATCGAGTATACAGATAAGTGCTGAAGAACTGAAGGGAAATGGAAAATAGAATCTGAGCAATGAGAGCACAGTCTTCAAAAAGCAGCAAACCGGCTTCTGAGCCTTTCGCTGGACACTTTAAAACATGTCAATTTCGCATTGATGAGTTGAGAGAATTTTTTATGGGCAGAAGGCTGGCACTCTCCAGAAAGCCCCTGGCTTCTCAATCTCCTCCTGACAGGCTGATAGCTCCGGCTCTTTCTGCAGTGGAATGGCAAGACCTGACAGCAACTGCTGAGTTCACAAAGAGGATCAGCAAGGGCAGAGGTGAGGGAGGTTAAGGCCAAGTGTTGGCTTTTGATCCTTTCAGAAAAGTGTGGTACTCTCTAATTCATGCCTAATTGAAACTGGCCACAAGACACACCAAAATAACCACTTCCTCTCAAAAGACCATTTTAGGTTTGATGCAGTTTCCATACCAACACAACTCTCACCTAACGTCTATTGTCAACAATAAATATCTCCCAGTTTTACTACACATACTCAATAATACCATTTCTGGGGACTTGAGTCTGGCCTTATTAATCCCTTTTGTTGTGAGTGGTTGGAATAAACAATATTGAACAGTGTTTATGAAAAAAGACCACAAAACCTTTTTGGCCATTCTTCCTATTGCAAGTTCTATAAATACTTGAATGTGGGAACACAGACACATGGTTTGCACGTGTGCATAAATATGCATTCCTGCGTTTCACTTATTTGCTGCAAAGTGCTGTGCCAGAACACTCAGTATTTTTGTTGAAGTCCTGGTTGTGGTCCTTCAGTGATAAGGGCCTAACCGGTATGTCTGCTGGCAGCCAGAAACCTAAAATGGGACTGTGTTACTGACTCTTCTGTGAGAGACTGTTCCCTCAATGTTTTCATCCCACACTCTGTATCCCCTTGCTGCAGGGCTGAAGTCTATAGACTCTGCTCCAAAGGAGAAACTCTTGGGGGACTTTCTCAGGAAAATCAGCATGCAAAAGGCAACTGGCCCCAGAAGCCAAAACGTCTGGCTAGCTACCAAGGTGGAATGTTAAAGCTACAGCAAAGTGAAAGGAATCTGTGTTCCCTGTTTTAAAATGTCCATTGTTTCCATCTTAGCACTCATGAAATTAAAAAATGGGAATCAGTGATTTTACTTTTAGAGCCTCTACTAAAGGAGTTTTTGTTGTTGTTGTTATTCCCTAAAAGATTGCTTGAGAAATATAAATGCTGAAGTTTGGGTGCCTCTAAAAATGACTTGGAATAATGATGTTTGCTAAACTGGGCAGCGCTGATACTATATGAATCAACTTTCATTATTCTTTAATGAAGCTTTGTAATTATTTTTCCAAAATTTTGCAAGCCTGACTTTTGCTCACCTTGCTGTGGCATGCTTTAAGGGATGTTTCATCTAACAAACAAGAAAATGATAAATTATATATAGGAAATCACACAGTGATGATTTAGATGGCACTAAGGTAAGAGTGTATGCAATACAACAAAATTTCCCAACCAGCCAATATATTATTAGCAAACATCCAACAGCTGTCTACATAACTAAAGAGAGGTGCACCAACATGTTTTTGTTTTTTCCAGAAGAGGTTTCTCTTGGGTAGCCTTGGCTGTCCTGAAACTCACTCTGGCCTCAAACTCATAGAGATCCACTTGCCTCTGCCTCCTGAGTGTTGGGATTAAAAGGCGTGCACCAATGTCTGGCTCGCCAACATGCTCATTAACATGAAAAATTCAGTGTTTTTTTAAACTTTGAAATTATAAAGCAAAATGCTGAGAATATTTTTATCAGCTTAAGAAGTTTAATATTCATGAAAGAGAATGAACTAATTTTATTCTAAATGTGATCTGGTAATACTGATAACTAAAAAAAGAAAGAAAACAACTATAGTAACACTTGCTCTCAATCTTTTAAGCATTTGGAAGAGTAACACAAAGATACTCACATTTACCTGGGCCTGAGTCTGATTTTGTCCTTCCTAGCTGTGGGATCTTCAACAACTTATTTAACCCTTTGGTCCTCTGTTTCCTAAGCTGTAAAATAAGGAATATAGTTTTTCCTACCTCAAAAAGTTATTGTGAGAACAGGTAAAACACTTGAGGGTTGGGCATATAGCTCAGTGGTAGAACATAAAGTCCTGGGTTCAATTTCCAGCACTGAAAACACAATCAAACCCTTTGAATTAAACTAGCAGAGTAAACCAAGTAAGCAGTCAGTGAAAATATGGTCTAGAGTGTCTTAACATTTTTCCTATGTAAAACTCTCTGGTAGTTTTCTTCTCATTTCAGTCTTTGACATGTCCATAAAGCACTCTATGTTGGCCTTTGCTTTCTCTCTAACCTGATTTTTGGCCACTTTCGCCTTCTCTATCAGCCCTGACCTCCATCCTGGCTGCTCTGTAGAAACGATAGGCACCTCCCACTCCAGGACTTGTAAAGTAAGGTTCCCCCCTCACATTTCTCATACACATTTTCTGGCATTCAGTTTTACCTTGGAAATATCTTGTCAATAAAATGTCTATGGACATCTCATCTAACATATAAGGACCTAATTCTACTGATGTTTTCATCTCCTTTCCTGTCTATTCTTGCTTTATCTTAACTACTTCTAATATGGTATTTATTTTACTGATTTACTGATTTACATTGGTTATTTTCTTCATCTCCTATTCCAAAAAGTTGAGAATTTTTGTTCTGATCATTATGGACTACCTCTGTGTTTAGAACTATGTTTACCATTACAGCAACTGTCAGATATTTAGTGACTAACAGGATGGTAAGATTTTACTTGAATTCTAAATTAAAACTTCATACCCTAAATGCATATTTCCTAATTCCAAAGCTTAGCAAAACTGATTTATTTTTCTGCCACAAAGACTTCTGTTGATAGCCATCAGAATGACGACTGTTAGTATTAGGTACAGCAACAACCATCCTGTTTTTGTTCTTAAGTGTCACTGAGACTCAAACACAGGGCCTTGCACATGCCAAGCAAATTCTCTACTGCTGAACTACACTCTTAGCCCACATTCATATTTAAAAGCCTGATGATTATACATTCAAACTGAAAAGACACGGTTAGTCCACACTGGCCATGATGTTACTAACTGCTCCTTTCAACCTTCATCACGTCACCTGGATGGAGAAATAATAATGCTTGCTGGGTTCCTTGGTTCTCCCGTCAGGCATGTGTTCTGCTTTTCCTTCCTATCCTGATCTTAAAGTTATAAAACAAGTAGGGAAATGTCCCAGATAAATGTGGCACACACTTTCCAGAATCTGAATACCCAAGGACCCAAGGACAGAGTCTACGCAAACACTCTTGTTGTAAACTCTTTCCCCTTTGAGGGTTTTAAGGCATCCTGAACATGGACATGTTTAGATATAGGTATCTACTGTGTTCTAGGTATCACACAGCAGCCTTAGACAGTCCATAGAACTTATTCTTTACAGTAATCTTGCTGGGTTCTATTATTATCACCAATATCTACATGAGGAACAGAAGTGAAGCCAAAGCTCTGAGAAGATATTTTCTGCTCAAGGCCACCTGACTGATAAATGGTAGAGTAAGTCAGGAGGTATTTATCAAGGACATGACATTTCTCTTTTCTCTTTGCCACTGTGAGCAATTTCTCAAACATTTAAACAATTTGTGTGTCTTGAGCAGACAATTTCTGGATTATAGAGTTAGTGTTTGTGCAATCATCAACCTGGCTTATAGCTATTGGAACCTCAGCAGCCTTTCTACCTCAAATAGTGAGAGGATTAAGACGTTAGGTATGGGCTGACATGCAGATATGATTTCTTCCTCCTTCATGAGCACAGGCCTTTAAATGTAACTTGTTTTTTAGTTCTGGATATCAAACCCAGGCTTTGCACAGGCTAGGCAAGTACTCTGTCTTTGGACTATACCTCCAGCCTTTGTTTCTTTTTTGAGACAAGATCTTACTACTATACATCTACGGTTGGTCTTGAACTTGCTTTGAAGCCCAGGTTGACCTGGATGTCAACATCCTCCTAACTCTGCCTCCCAAGTTCTAGGACTAGAGGTGTGCAATACCATATCTGGTTTCTTTACAGCTATTTATTCATTTCACTATTTGATTTTGGCGCTTACACTGCTCTCATTGTACTAAAATGCATGCATTTATTTTATCCTACACTCTTTGTATTCTCAACTCTTCCCCTACCTGATTTTGACCACAGTGCCATAAGCCCTGCATCTAACCACTACACAGTGTTTTTTTTTTGTGGAATATTAGTTACATTCATTTATTCTATGGAATATCTGTTTAATGATGCAAAGATGTGTTGCATTCTTTTTTTTTCTTTT
>NW_026067910.1:974091-1061423 GCF_014885135.2 Alexandromys fortis | reverse complement strand
TTTTTTGGTTTTTCGAGACATGGTTTCTCTGTGGCTTTGGAGCCTGTCCTGGAACTAGCTCTGTAGACCAGGCTGGTCCCGAACTCACAGAGATCCGCCTGCCTCTGCCTCCCGAGTGCTGGGATTAAAGGCATGCACCACCACCGCCCGGCCTGGCGTGTTGCATTCTTTTATGTTGCATTTGTTTAACTCTGTAACGTTGTGTTACTATGCCTGTCTAAAACACCTGATTGAACACCTGATTGGTCTACTAAGAAGCTAAATGACCAGTAGCTAGGCAGGAGAGAGGGATAGTCAGGCTGCCAGGCAGAGAGAATGTATAGGAGAAGAGAAGAAAAGGGAAGGGTGATAAAAGGAGAAGGAGAGAGGACACCAGGGGCAAGTCACCTAGGTACACAACCAGCCAAGAGTAAGAAGGAAAGAAAGGAAAATAGAATAGAGAAAGGTAAAAGCCCAGAGGTGAAAGGTAGATGGGATAATTTAGGTTAAGAAAAACTGGCTATAAAAGAGTCAAGCTAAGGCAGGGCATTCATGAGCAAGAATAAGTCTCCATGTATTTATTTGGGAGCTGGGTGGCAGGCCTCCAAAGAGCAAAGAGTAAAAAACAAAACAAAACAAACTACTGTGTTTGAGCAGGAAAAATCATCTTTCCAACTCTTAAGGTTATAGCTGGGGAGACTGAACCAGGGAAGATATGACTTACCCACAGAACCCTGATTTTAATTTCTTTGTTTTTCCTATTCCACACTACCTCCCTGTCTTAGAACAGAGATATATGCATTGAATTTACCTTGAGGGGAAAAAGAGGCATTTGATAAAAGTTGCATAGACAACATAAGAATGAGAAATATTTCAATAAACAATAACAACTATTTAATGAGGAGAGAAAACAGCAGCAATGGGGAATGAGGAATCAACACAAAACAACAATAATGGATTCAAAATGACTCATAATTTATGTGAAAGATGACTTTGATTCAGGTAGTGATAAAGGAAAAGTGGCTAAAATAAGGCAATTATGGAATAGCGCTTAAGGCACAATTGCTTTCATACCCTGGACCCCTCTTGCTCATGACCTTTCAGTCAACCAGTAAACATTTGTTGAACATCAGCATGGTCGGCCACTGCTCTAGACACTTTGACAATAACAGAGAATAAAACAGACAAAGATCCCTGTTTCTCTTGTAGATACTTTCTAGCCATGTTTTAACCTCCCATTTCTCCATACATAAAATGGGTAACAGTATCCATTCAAAGAGCTGCTGCGAAGACTAAGTAATCAACAAATCTGAGAGTCATTATGCCCACATTCAGAGTCTGGGTCAGCAGGATAAAAGTGGTGTTAGGTGCTAGCACTATAATACAGAGCTGGGACAGGATCCAATGTGAGTGTATCACATTATCAGCCTGTTATCACCCCAAGTTTCAAGCAGATGTGATCCAATCTTCAAGTGATGGCAGAAAGTGCAGCTCAATATGAAGGTGGGAAGAGATTATTGAACAGACCAGAATTCTGGCAATATAGAGACCATCTGAATGGAGAGAGAAGAAACCACACTGCCAATAGGTACATGTCTATCTACTGAGGTTCTCAAAGTGTGGTCCCTAAACCAGCATCATGAATACCAAAGAACTTGAGGAAGAAGGGTGAAAGGGAAGGAGGGAAGAAGTGAGGGAGGAAGGGACGGAGGGACAGAGGGACGGAGGCAGGGAGGGAGAGAGAGAGAGAGAGAGAGAGAGAGAGAGAGAGAGAGAGAGAGAGAGAGAGAGATTATGAATGAATTCTCGGGCTCCAAACAAAACCTACTCACAAAATCTCTAAGGGTGGGGACAATCTTCATCCAGGGGCTCTTTTGCTAACATTAGCAAACTACTGAGGCAGACTATTGAACTAGGAAATACCTTCCTGCTAGAAGTCTCCAGCCTTTGTTGACTTCCTCCCAGTATCTCCCATGAGGCAGGCAGGCACAATTTATATACATTTTTCAGCTTCTTCTGTTATTGGTTCTCCCACTCCCCACATCCCCCAAAGTCTTCTGTTGCTTAGGCCTATTAAGAAATCATTATGTAATTTCAGGGTGCCCTCAACCTTATAATCCTTCTGCCTCAGCCTTACTAGTGCTAAGATTACAAGCGAACATTACCCCTCTTGGTTATTTGTTTTTCCTTTAACAAGGCTCTGGGAGGTGAAGAAATGATATTTGGGAAGGTCTTCAGGGACTTAAGTCAGTGAAAACCCTCAGATTAAGTCTTTCACTCAAGTTCTGACAAGAAGATTAAACACAAACCTATCCATATAGAACTTTCTACATATTTTGATGTAAGGTATTTCTGGCTTTTCAGAATTCTGTGCTAGATTATGAATATTACAGGATTGGGATTCAAATCTATTATAGAAGTATGGGTAAAAAAATAACAGCAACTAAAATTAGAAACTATGCTATAGGCAGTGTGCTACATTTTACATGACTTAGTGAACTTTCTAACAACCTAATGCTAAACACTTATCCACTTACAGATGAAAACATTGAGGCTCGAGCAGGCTAAGATCCAACCCCTGAGATGGCACACCTGCAGTCTGGGTTCAGCCAATGTGACTTTATGGCCACGGTTTTAACTACTTTGCCAGTGGTCCTTATGCTGATTAGTTTTGTCAACCTGACACAAGCTAGTCACCTGGTCTGGGAATAGTTTTTGAGAAATGGTGTTTAAAGCTTGCCTTTACAAATCAAAATTTTACTCCACTTGGAACCAAGTTAATAATGTACCTCAAGGTCATTGACAACCACTTCCTCATTCAACTTCCATACTTATATACATATTTAACCTGTTCAGAATGAATCACCTTTAAGAAACATTGTTATCAATCTTACTATGTTTTAGACACCCTACTGTATCATATTCCCCATTTTTCCTTTGTGACTATTTCATAACTCATAACCACATATGTGTGTGAGATCTGGTGACCAAATTTGTCTTGGTTACTGTTCTATTGCTGTGAAGAGACACCATGACCAAGACAGCTCTTATAAAAGAAAGCATGTAACTGGTGGCTTGTTTGCAGGAATCTGGAAGCTGAACAGAGACCATGGAGGAGCCTTTCCATATAGCTCTACCAACTGGGGACCAGGCATTTAAATATATGTGCCTATGGGGGCCATTTTCATTTAAACAACTGCAAGGCCTAAGACTTGTGCTGAAAGCGTGGGGGCACTGACGGCGTGGGGGCACTGACGGCGTGGGGGCACTGAAGGCGTGGGGGCACTGACGGCGTGGGGGCACTGAAGGCGTGGGGGCACTGAAGGCGTGGGGGCACTGAAGGCGTGGGGGCACTGAAGGCGTGGGGGCACTGAAGGCGTGGAGGCACTGAAAGCCACGGCCCCTTCCACAAATATGTGGAATTAACGTGAATACAGAGTGACAAGATCTGACTATGTTTTGCGCACTGTTCTGTGTCGGTAAGGCCAGAAAAACAATTTTCTCCCCTGTGAGTTTCCTCTAAAAGACTGACTAGGACAAAAGTTCCTCATTCCTTTCTGTGACTGTGTTTGCTGTGATTTTCAGATTATGTCCTTTGTTTAGGACTACTGCTTCTTAAATTAGACTCTCTTAGAGTAGAACAGGAGATCAAAACTCCACTGAATTAATCAGACCCACTCGAGTAAATGACACCAAGAGTTAGTCTTTCTGTGCAGTATCGCAACAGTTTGGGAAGAGCAAACCTCATCCAAGGAACTACCACAATCAAACTGGCTTTTAGGCAAGCCTGTGGAGCATTTTCTTGATTAATGATTGATGTAAGAGGACATCGCTCATTTTGCCAGCCCTAGGAAGGTGGTCCTGGGTTACATAAGAAAGTGAGTTAAACAAGTCATGGAAATTGAGCCAGTAACCAATGCCCCTCCATGGTCTCTGTTTCAGTTTAGCTTCCAGGTTCTTGCATTGAATCCCTACCCTGACTTCCCCCAGTGACAGACTGTGACCTGGGAATTGTAAGGAATGAAATAAACCCTTTCCTCCCAAGTTGGTTTATGTTAGTGTCTTATCACAGTAGCCAAAAGCAAACTAGAACAGTTTTTAACATTAGACTAGCTAAGACAGTGTTCAAAAAATGGGGGCCGTCAGGGCAGGAGTCAAACAGATCAGGACTCTGGAGCCAGGAGCTGATGGAGAGACCATGGAGGGGTGCTGCTTACTGGTTTGCTAGGCCTCCTTTCTTATAGGACACAGCACCACCAGCCCAAGTGTGTCCCCATTTACAATGGGCTAGCCCACCCTTATCAGTTGCTAATTAAGAAAATAACTAATTACAGGCTTGCCTTCCAGTAGCTAGATCTTCTGGAGATTTCTTTCTCAGTTGATGTTCCCTCCTCTCAGATGGCTCTAGCTTCTGTCAAGCTGACATAACTAGTCAAAAAGGCCACCTTACATTTGAAGGAGTTTTGCAATTTAATATGCAATGTTCAAAGATAAAAGATACTCATCATATAGTATGAAAATTGCTGCTTTAAAAATATTTTCATAGCTTCTTGAATAATCTAATGTCTTTTATATATATATTTTGGTCCATAAAAGGAACATAAATAACATAAATATCAAAATACTTTTTCTATGACCTTCTAAACTGAAGTAGTTCTTATGCTAAATAAGAAAATTCTCTGATCTAAAATTTTAATTGAGAGCAATTTTAGTACACTGGGAATTAGTTCCAATAGGTTTGGCTCAAGTTTTCTTGGAATTGGCCCCGAGCCCGGGCCCTGGCCCTGGCCATGTACTAGGTCACCTTACAGCTGTACCTTAAGGCTACTTGCCAAGAAGTTGGTCTTAGAGTAGCACTACCCATGGCTTCCCACCAGAACATGGAGCCTGGACTCCCATCCAGGGAACAGCAAGTCACATGACTACAGTCCCAGCTAGCAGACATTCTGAAGGAGCAATCTACATAGTACTATGACATCCTCTGACAATTCTGGAAGGAAGGCAGGACACATTTTTATTAGTTTGTCTGGGAGAGATGTGTTTCTTGAGGTTTGAATTAGGGCCAGAAATCTGTAAGTTGCTATAAAAGGGCAACGAACCTCACTTTTATTTGTAGATACTTTTTCAAAAGATTCAGGTTGAGGCCCAGAGAGTTCTTGGGCTTGAAAGTTGAGCTATGTGAAGGAGTTCGGGCAGACAACTTAATCTCAGTTTGCCTCAGTTTCCTCATTTATAAAATAAAATGGGTCATTAAATGAATTCTAAACCTCAGTCCTAAAATTTAATATATGAATACATTATTTATAGTTTTCTTGTTCTGATGTAACCACTTTAAAACTCATTCTCTTCACACAGACTTTCTAAAACTCTGAAGTTGCTTAGGAATCTAAGCACTGAAGGATAGAGAAATATGGAGTTTTAGTTGGGAGGCTATTTAGATAATTTAGTCTAACCTCCTCATTCTAATTTCTTACCTCTTCTTTTTATTTTTTTAAAAACTGCTTCTAGAAAGCATACGTACCAAGTTACAAACCAAGACTGAGTCTTCATCTTCAAGAACTACTATTTCAGAGACCAGTAACAAAAGCCTCGGGTGATCAAAACCACAACCAAGTGTTTCAGTAGAGCAAAAGATGCAAAGGAATAGGAGGCTAATCTGGATGTGAGAGTGCTGGGATTCACAGAAGAGAGACCTCTGAGTCAGTGGGAGGATTGCCCAGGGATACAGAACTGGACAATGGTAAAATTGGCAGGAGAATGGAACTCGAGGCTCAAACTCAAATCACAGGCTCTGCTGAATGTTAATGACATGAATCAAAACTTGTGTCTTGGTTTATTAAGGCAAATAAAATGTCACAGCCCTTACCTTTGCTGCAACCACGTTTAAATTAAGTCTTAAGACTCTTACCTAGGTCCACATGTAGGACTTCCTCTTTCCCTGCTCTAGTGACCCATCAAATGAGAAACACTCCCTCCAGCCTGCTCCAGGGATGACAACAGTTCAGGTGCTGAATATAAATGGGTAAACATCCTGGCTCTGGCTTAGGAAGCATCTTTATAAGTGATACCACAGTAGGACAGTATATGATAGGGTGGTTGAGTTCAAACAGGTGAAGGACTGTTGGAGAGATTATTCTGTGGAGTTTGGATGGGGAAATAAGAATAGAAGGATATGTAGTTATTTTTCTAAATAAAATCTTGCGTTGTGCTGGTAAATAATGAGTATCTCTATACAGAGAGTATAGGGCTAAACCAGGCAGAATGCCAGCTTTCTTGGGATATTACAAAGGAGACTCAGCTTTAATATAATTTGGATTATACGGCTTCTGCCATTCTCTATTGTGATGGTTCATTTTAATGTCATCTTGCCACAAATTAGAATCATCTGAGTAGGGAACCTCATTTTAAGAACTGTCCCAATTGCCTTAACTGATGTGGGAAAACCAGGTGTGAGCAGCACCTTCCAGTGGCAGCAAAGATGAAAAAGGGCATGGCAGAAGGATGCTTATCCCTCCAGTTTTGCTCACTTGGCCTTTCCCTTCTTGATGCCAAAGTCATTTACCTTATTGTTGCTGCTAATTCCTTTGCTGATATCAGAACCAGTTCCTAGGCTTCCCTCGTTGACTGAGAACCACTAACTGACTCTCCAGGTACCTTCCAGGCTTTCACTTCCAGTCTGGGAATGTTGAAGCACCTCCTGGGTTGCCAGCATCCCAGGTGTGAAAGTCACTGTGGGAAAGTTCTATCACTGAGTCATCCAGCTTCAAAGACTGAGCAACTGTTATATATCTTTATGTTATCCATTCTGTCCCTCTAGAGAATCCTAACTAATACATCTATCTTCACAGTTGGCCCAGTCCAACTGAGGTACAATAGTTCTGTTTTCTTACTTATTCCTCATGAAGCATGTGCTTTGAATTCCACTTAATTAGCATTCCAAGCACTTTACTTCTACAATCTATGAAAAGATTATATACTGTGATATTTAAGAAAGCAATTTAATGAATTCCCACATGATATATTAATGTGTTTACTGCTAGGCAGTGAAACTTAGTAGTTATGTGAGAAAATGTACAGTTAGGCACACCAACTCCTACACTGCCTTATTAGACATACTTTGTCTTCTTCTATACTGTGGATGCTAACATCTATCTTTTTATGCACCCTCAAGAAATGAATAAAGTCTTCCTTTCCTTTATTTCTGGTGAAACTGTTGCTAAAATACTGGTTCCATTTGTCTAAAGACACAGGGGAAGTGTAGGGAGAACACAGCCAATGAAAGTGAAAAATATTATTGACATTTTGGCAGGTGTAATCTGGACTTGCAAATACCAAATTGTTTTTGGGGAACAATAGTAAGAATTGGTTTATATATTTTTTTGTAAGGCAGAATACTCTACTGCCAACAGAATAAAATAAAACTTATAATTTTTTAACCTGCTTTATATGTTTGGTGCATATAATATGTTATAAATCAAATCAAATATATTAAGTAGTACTTGGCTTTAAATTAGTATTTGTATATTACCTAAAGTCTAAAAATATGTATGCTATAAAACAATATAATAGCCTTTTATTTTAAACAACTTTATTATTATTATTATTATTATTATTATTATTACTAGTAGTAATAGTAGTAGAAGTAGTGGGTGTGTGTTTCAAAGGACCTGGGTTCAATCCTCCGCACCCACATGGCAGATTGTCAGGAGACCCAACACCCTCACAAAAACATACATGAAGGCAAAATACCAATGCTTATAAAATAAAAATTGAAAAAAAGCAAGCATTCTACCACTGAAACATTAATCTGATGTGGGATGTCCTGCTGTACATGTATTGCTTTTATTGGTTAATAAATAAAGCTGTTTTGGCCAATGACTTAGCAGAGTAAAGCCAGGCAGGAAATCTGAATAGAGACAGAGAGAATAGACAGAGTCAAGGAGACACCATGTAGTTACCAAAGGAGAAGGACGCCCAGAACCTTGCCAGTAAGCCACAGCCTCATGGCAATACACAGATTAATAGAGATGGGTTAATTTAAGATGTAAGAGCTAACTAGTAATGTGCCTAAGCTATTGGCCAAACAGTGTTGTAATTAATATAGTTTCTATGTGATTATTTGGGTCTGAATGGCTGGAATACAAATGATCCTTCCTCAGTTTGCATTAATCTATAGAACATTAATCTACAGAACTGGGATAACCTCACTGAGCAATTAAGCTAAGAATCATAATGCTAGCCTTCAGAAGTGCATCCTGTTAGTTCCTCAGATTTGCTCTTTCCCAGATGTAGTGAGGAGGTGAGCAGGTCTGCTTTTCATCCCTCCCAGCTCCCACACATCTAGCTTAGCCCTGGAAATAACAACACACAAACTGTATTCATTTAAACACTGTCTGTTGGGGGAGGGGGAGGAAAATGGGAGGCAGCAGAGGGGAAGAGACAGAAATCTTTAATAAATAAATAAATAAATAAAATAAACACTGTCTGGCCCATTAGTTCTAGCCTCTTATTGGCTAACTCTCACATCTTGACTAACCCATATCTAATAATCTGTATGCCACCATGAGGTCATGGGTTACCGGCATGAGTCTAGCTAGCGTCCGTCTTGGGAAAGGAAATCATGGCATCTGCCTCATTGCCTTCTTCCCAGCATTCTGTTCGGTCTTCTCCACCTATCTAAGCTGCTGTTCTATCAAAAAGCCAAGGCAGTTTCTTTCTTAACCAATGAAAGTAACACATAGACAAATGACCCTCCTAAGTCACCTAGAAGTGGTATCTCCTCATTGTCCCCACATGCTTCTTTCATTTCTGTTTCCTGACTCAGTTATGACTGACTTCTTTCTAAAATACCTTCCTCTTCTCCACCCATCAAGGTCAAAATAGATGTGGATAAGAATAGTATCTACCACAACTATAATTCATTATATAATGTATAAAATCATCAAAGAAAAAATAAAATTTAAAAACATGCACATGATTAGGCTAGTCAAGATTTTATCACAGACTGGGGTGAGGTTCATCTGGTCCCATGCCTCCCTGAGGGACTGCTGGCAGTTTATGGCTGCTGAGAGGTGGGACTGGGAGCTGGCCACTTGCTTTAGCGGTATAGTTCCTGATAAACTGCATAGCTACAGCAAATAACTTCCCACCCACACGGACTATCCTAATTAAATTCAGTGGGTCTCTCTCTGATGCAAAAAGACATCAAAGCAGGAAGGAGATTTGGAAAGAAGGAAGATTTTAGAGCAGCAGAAATGAGAGGGTAATGAGGTGGTGAAAATGATTAAAATGTATATATGCATGAATGAAACTATCAAAGAACTAGAAAAATTGAAAAATAATACTTTTTGTTTTTGAGACAGAATCTCACTATGCAGCACTGGTTAATCTGGTACTACTTATATATGAAGAGCAAGTTGACTTTGAATTCACAAAGATTCACTGCCTGTGCCTCTTGAGTGCACCACCATACCTTGCTAAGAAAATCAATTTTTAAAATATGTATTCATTTTATTTTATATGTATTGAGTATCTTGTCTATATGCCTGGCACTTACAGAGGTCAGAAGAGAGTGTCAGAGCTCCTGGAACTGGAGTTATGATATGGATGATTGTAAACCTCTATATAGGTGCTGGGAGTAAGATGTGAATCATTTGCAAGAGCAATAATTGCTCTTAAAACCAACTCTCCAGCTGAAGAATTACATTTTTAAAAAGAGAACAGTATAGAGAGTGCTATCTACTTACAGATGAAATGACACGGAGTGTTTGGGAGGGTGTCTCATACATAGTAAACACTCTTAGTTCCTCTTTTCTACATGGTGTCACATGTTTTGTGCTACATATGCATCATTACAGGCTGAATTATGCTCTACCTCAATCCATGCTGAAGCCCTAACTACTTTAGAATATACCTTTATTTACCTTTAAAGATGTTTAAATGGGGTCTCCCCAAAACATGGATAACATATAGACACAGGGCAGACATGAGGATAGAACAAGAGAGCAGCTGTCAGGCTGGAAATGGTGGCACTGCCCTAGAATCAAAACACCTGGAAGGAAGGGGAAGAAACTATAAGTTATAGGCCATCCAGGCTACAAAAGGAACCTTTCAAAAAATAAAAAATAAATAAATAATCAAACACAAACAACAAACCACTGCCTTAGTTCTTCAGGCTGCTGGAGCAAAATAGTGTAAACTGGACACAGTAGCTCATGCCTTTCATCCCAGTGCTTCGGGGGCAGAGGAAGGAAGATTGCTATGAGTTCAAGGACAGCCCAGGTTGAAAAGTGAGATCTTTAAAAAAACTAAAACAAAGCAAAGCAAACTAAAACAACCAATCAGAAATCTTCATGATTTATAAATAACCACCATATATTTCTTATATTTCTGGTAAGTCCAAGACTATGGTGCTGGCAGATTTGGTATCTGCTGAGAACTGTTTCCTTAAAGGTGACACCATCTTACTGTGTCCTCATGGGGTGCAAAAGATGAGGCGTCCCTCTGTAGTTTTCGTAAGGGGATAGTTTCTTCTATGAGCACGTCTTGCCCATTTCTTTCTACCTTCACCGTGGGGTTAGTATGTCACCATCTAAGTCCTGGGACACAAACATTCTGAGCACAACAGTGGTTGTAAGCAGAGAGTTGTAAGAAACCAAATTTACCTATCAAGACTCTCATCTTAAATTTCTAGCCCCCAGAACTGTTAGAATTTAATCTGGAGCCGGGAATATAGCTCAGATGGTAGAGAGCCTGCATATGGGGAGGGGAGGGGAAAGGATGGATGGATAAACCATACACAAATGGGTGTGATGTGCACATCTCATCCCAGCATTAGCAGGCGGAGGAAGGAATATCAGGAACTCCACGTCAGCTATATAGTGACTCTAGGCTGAGCTGGCCTACAGGAGACCCTGTTTAAACAAACAGAAAGAAAGAAAGAAAGAAAGAAAGAAAGAAAGAAAGAAAGAAAGAAAGAAAGAAAGAAAGAAAAAAAGAAAGGAAGGAAGGAAGGAAGGAAGGAAGGAAGGAAGAAAGTAAGATCTTTCTGTTTCCAAAGCCACCCAATTTACAACACTCACTTAATTTACAATATTAGATATGGCAAACAGTGAATATAATTAAGAAATTAATGGTTTGCCATTAAATTTGGTAGAATATCTGGATGATATTTTATAAGGCTTAAAATCATAGTGGTTAAGAACTCTGTGTTGAGTCTGGTTCAGCCACTTCTTACTTAGTAAACTGAAGGCAAGTAAAGCCTAAATCTATATACAACAAACGTACTGGACCCAGTACTGTATGTGCCTGTTAGGACTAAGTGAGAAAATGCACAGGACAATGTTGTGCAACATAACATTCAGTAAATGTGTCTGTCTAGCCAAAAGCCTAAATGTTTCCTGAAGGAGAGATTATGGGACACTTTCTCAGCATCTAGTATTTTCTATATCTGTCCAAACCAAGGGAAGGTGGTGTGCTGGCTGGGTGTGTGTCAACCTGACAAGCCAGTCATCAGAGGAAGGAGCCTCAGCTTAGGAAATGGCTCCATCGGACCAGCCCCCTGGGAATGGGGCCATCCTTGGGCTGGTGGTCCTAGGTTCTATAAGAAAGCAATCTGAGTAAGCCATAGGAAGCAAGCCAATAAGCAGCACCTCTTCATTGCCTCTGCAACAGCTCCTGCCTTCAGGCTCCTGTTCTGTCAGAGTTCCTGCCCTGACTCCTTTGATGATGAACAGGGATATGAAGTCTAATAAACCCTTTCTTTCCCAATTTGCTTTTGTCATGGCGTTTCCTTACAGCAACAGAAGCCCTACCTAAGACAGGTGCTGACAAGGAATTAGGTAAACTTTTACTTACAGGGAGTTATAGGGGAGACCCAGCCAATCACCTTGCTTGTAGGGCGGGGTCCCCCGAGGATATTTTTTACTTATAAAGATTGCACCCCACCCTGCCTGCCAGACTTACTCGGCCTGAGCACGTTAACCCCTCCCTGCCTGCCTTGGCTGAGTTTGCAGCAGTACAGCCGCTGCCTGAATAAGCAGAACCCAGCTGCCTTAAGAAAAGCCCATACCTCAACTACTGACAAAGATACAGAATATCCATAAAGTGGATGAAACAGGATTGTCTTATCCTGCCAAGACAGGGTAGGATAGTTCTAAGAAAGTTCCTTGCCTTTAATAACGGTATGTCAGTTATGTTAGGCCTTAGCCAAAGTTGGTTGACTCAACATTGCTAACGAGACTTTGGGTGATTGCCCAGGTAGTCAGTTGTCTCTGTCATTTGTTGCACATTTTGGATATTTCTCGTTTGTTAAGTAATATTACTTCCCTTCTCAGATCTTTGACGGAGTTAAAGATTAGATAATTGTAGTTACTCTCTACATTATCTAGACTCTTTAAAATAAAATGTTTAGTATATTTATTATTTGTTCCTATTGTATATAGCTGTATTTGGTTTGGCTCTGTCTTATTTTAGACAAAAAGGGGAGATGTAGGGGAGACCCAGCCAATCACCTTGCTTGTAGGGCGGGGTCCCCTGAGGATATTTTTTACTTATAAAGATTGCAGGTGTGCTCCCTGCCTTTTCTTCTGCTTTCCTGTTCTCCGCTGGAACTCCAGTTCTATGAGTCTTTCCCAATTAAAGCTAAATATTTTATTATAATTTCTGTCTGTCGTTCATTTATGCCGCTACAGGGAGTGAAGATTAGGTTAAACACTGGGGCTGGTAGATCTATCTCAGTGGTTATGACCCCTTTGGGGGTGGAACAACCCTTTCACAGGGGTGACCTAAGATCATTAAGACCATTGGAAAGCACAGATATTTACACTATGATTTATAACAGTAGCAAAATTACAGTTATGAAGTGACAATGAAAATATTTTATGGCTGGGGATCATCACTACATGAGGAACTGTATTAAAGGGTCACAGCATTAGGAAGGTTGAGAACCACTGTTCTATTTGATTCCAAGTCATTCTGTCTCTACATTATCTTACCCACAAAACCCATAGAATCTAATGTGTTGGCACAGTACTTGCCCAATTCTTGCTTTCCAATACATATATTTTACATCTGAGGGATCACAGGGACCAGGATATTAGAGAATTAAATATCATTTTCAAAGCATCTTCCCACATATGAAAGAAAAACAATAAGGAAAAAATAAAACAAAGGCCAAAGAATAAGCTGAGGAAATTCTATCTTTAATAACTCTATGGCTCTGCAATGTAGGCAGCCATGGTAAAATGGCCTCCTAAGGATGTGGCACAAGTGATTTACATTCTCATATTGCAGTGTCCTGATATGAACCCAAAGTTCCAGTTGCAAAAGGATTATAACTTGTGCAGCTATTGGATGAACTCTAATATCTAATTTTAGCACATAGCTCGCCTCTGCAGTATGTCAGCCCAGTTAAATAAGCAAAGCCTGTTCTCAGTGCTGCACGATAGCTCTCATCTCATGCTGTAGGTCTCCCACACCCTAACTCAGGCACCACATCACAGTCATGAAGTTATTTAAAGATGGGGCATTTGTTTTCACTATTTTCCTCAGTAAAACAATGAAGCAATCATTTCTCCAGTCATCTGCTCTGTATTAAACTTCCTCCGAGAAGATACTTAATTTTTTATGTAAGATATTAACTTGCAAATTTATTTTAGTTTCATTAAGAAGAGACTAGTCTTAAGAGAATAATGCCAGTTTTGAAATGACTCAGTGGGAACGACCACATGTACATTTCTAGACTTCAACTAAAAACAGAAGTCCATACCTGAGTGCTGGGTGTGTTTTCTAAGGAGAGTTAAGGCGGTTGGTGAGAATCACTTTGCTCTAGCAGGTGTTTTTGCTACTTCATTAGTTTTGTACTGCCAAAAGAAACTTATTTTGCATAAAATTTAGATGGATTTTTAAATACAGAAAGTTCTATAGTCAACCTCTGGAAATATTTAAAATGCTTCCGTAAATCACAATACAATTCTGCAAACAGTTAACAAAATAAAAAGTCTGAAATCAATGGAATAAAAAATCTGAAAGTTGTTTTAATTTTTTTTCATATTTAAATGAAATATGGGTAGAAAATAGTTTGAGACAAACAGCAAAAAGAAAGACTTATCTTCTTTTTTCCAAGTTCAGGCACAGTTACTTTCTGGGAAGTCTCCCACTCTATCACAAATTTACCAACAATTCAAATATTCTTCACAAGCAGACTATGGGCTTCCCACCACAGAGGTTGGAAACCCTAGCTTCCCATCAACTTAGCTCCTCTCTCCATTAAGGACGGAGGAAAGGAGATCGGTCAGAAGTAGAGGTAGGATAGGTGCTAAGATTTCCTCTCTGTGTTCTATTCAAATACCCAGCTACAGTGATCTTAAAGAGAAAATGGAAACACTATATGAAAATATATTTTACCTACATTTCTATTACCATGGAGGCCTCTTTGTTTGGTTGTAAAGTAAATAAAGTTACTGAATTACACTATTTCTCTAATCAATATAAATAAAAAAATCAGAATTCTCCATCAAGGTGGCACAGTGAATTCATGCTTCAACTGATCCTATGTCTTATAAGGAAAACATTTAATTGAGCATGCTAATATGTTGGAGTAGTAGCTGAGAGTCCTAGATCTTGCAGGCAACAGGAAATGGACACTGGGTGGTGTCTCAATCCTGAGCATAAAAACCCTCAAAGCCCACCCCAACAGTAACACACTTCCTTCAACAAGACCATACCCACTCCACAAAGCCACACTCCCCATAGTGCCCCTCCCTGAGAGATTATGGGAGCCATTTACATTCAATCTACCACATCCTATATGCTCTAAACACATGATAATTACAGATAAAACAGAAGGAAAAAGAAAGCCCAAGATTCCTTATCTCATAAAATGAAAAGTCATTTTGTAGACTAGTAATTAGTGAGCTGGATTAAGCTGCACACTACCAGGGTGTGGTCTTGAAACTGAATTTTTAGTTTTTATGGAACTGCAACTTTCTACCCAAGATGCAGAACAAAGCCAACTTTATTACCAGAAGCAGAAACTGAAATATAACTAACTTCACCAACCATCCTGGGTTTCCCAAAATACCCCAGGTCTCTCTGCCACCTCCTCCCACAAAGGTCCTTTTAAAGTTAAAATGATGTTTGGGCATGGTGACTCTTGTCTGTAATTCCTGTTTGGAAGACTGAAACAGGAGGATCGAGCTCATGGTCAGTCATTTCTGCACTTCCATGCCCTATTTCATCAAACCACATCTAAGCCAGGTGGTGCATGCCTTTAATCCCAGTACTTGTGAGTTTGAGGCCAGCCTGCCCTTCCCAGTAAATTCCAAGACAGAGAAACCCTGTCTTGAAAAATCAAAACCCAAACAGACACATCAAGTTTTGAGATATACCTCATTGGTAGAACATTTGCCTAGCATGCACAAGATAATGTTTTTTTTTTTTTTGCAAAAATAAAATAATAAAATAAAAGAGTCTTTCAGATAAACAAGCTAAAGATTTGCTAATAAGAAGACCTGAACTATAAGACATTACAAAATTTTCAGGTTAAAGAAAATATAAGATGAAAAGGTAAATATGCACAAAAGAATGAATACTGGAAAAACCTATCACCATTTGCCACATCATCTCAAAACCTTAACACAGTACAAGATTATAAGAGTCACACAAGGATGCTCATAGTACTAAACATACCTTTTAAAAAATATTTTTGGAGACTTGTTCTTACTATGTAGCTCTAGCTGGCCTGGAACATCCTATGAAGATCAGACTGGCCTCAAATGCAAAAGATCTGCTGCCTTTGCCTTCCAAGTGCTAGTATTAAAGGCGTGCACCACAAAACCTGTCAAAAATAAATTTATAAGGGACACGGGAGGACTGTTATTCACCAATTCATTGATAAGTCTCTGGAAAATGGCATGATATTGAGACTATAGGTTGGCTCCACAGTACAGATTGCTTTATAGTAGTCTGGGGCATAAAACCAGACAGCGATGATCCAGTGATCCCAGAGCAGCTAGTGGGAGACCAGTCATGTTCCTCAGATTGCAGTGCTGCACACTTGCTGGGCACTCTGTAAAAGAAGAGTTTTGTGGTGCAGCACCTTTAATAGCAGCATTGGGAGGCAGGCAGGAGGGGTCTTTGAGCTTGAGGCGAGCTGGGATATAATATATATTGAGAGCCTGCCTAAAATGAAGAAAGAAGAAGGAAGAGAAGGAGAAATGAGGAGGAAGAGAAGCAGGGAAGAATGGAGGAAGGGGAAGATGGAGGGAAGGAGGGAGGGAAGGAGGGAAGGAGGGAGGAAAGAAAGAAGGAAGAACATTCTCTTTGGAATAACTCCTCTTGGCACTTGGATAGAAGACTCTTCAAGTGTCACAGAAACGAATTAGGGAAAAGGCAATGTCCAAGGATAAAATGCTGTGCTACCAAAGCTCCGGAACCTCATTATCTTTCAGTTGCTGACTCGGAAGTTGAATGTAATAAACCACAGTGCTCTGATTAGTAGGAATGCTGCTTAGTTTGGTACCAGAAGAAAGTTCAGGATCCGTATACACCAGAGATCTCTTGGCTGAGAGCTTTAGCAGCCTTACCATCATAACCCTGATTGTGTGAGTCTCCCTGGAGTGCCAAACACTGGCATAACTTCAGCATGTACTACAAGTGATACCTTTGGGGCCATGGCTTCATCTCCACGCCAGGGGCCTCATCTAGCAGACCCTGACTCAGGAACAAAGTAGGACTGTCAGCAAGAAGACTGACAGGGCCACCCTGCACCATGTGTAACCACAAAAAGCGCAAGTGCCCACAGAAGCATTTTAAAAATAGAAGGGCCATCTTGAAAAACTTGGTGTTTGGCAACGGATTCCAAACCAAGTCCAAAGGACATTAATCTGACCCTTTCTTTTCAGGCAGGAAAACACACCATGGTTCAGCAAACAACAGGGATAGAGAAAGGAAATAGGGCAGACTGACTCCATGTGCTCCCCATGGGAGAATCTCCTGAGCCAGTAGGCATCTTGCCACAAAACCAAAAACAACTGGTGGGCTAAAGCAGTGGAGGACCTAGGTTTGGTTCCAGGCACCCACATGGTGGCTCACAATCATTTATAACTCCAGCTCCAGGGTATCTGGTCTCTGCTTCTGACAACTGAGGGCACCGGTCATGCATGTAGTAACATGCTTACATATAGGCAAAAAACTTAGACACACACACACACACAAAATCGAAAAAATTAAAAATATAAAACAAAGGCACAGCTTATAAGCAATAAAGAAGATAAAATGATTGAAAACTCTCCCAAAAGAAGACAGGAAAGGGCTGGAGTGATAGATAGCTCAGTTGATAAAGCACTTGCCTTGCAAGCATGAGGATTTGAGTTCCAGCTCCAGAACCCAAATTAAAAACAAACTCAGGTATGGTAGCTCACACCTGTAGTCCAAGCACCAAAGAGGAAGAGACAGGAGGTTCTCTGGGGCTTATTGGCCAGCTAGTCTACCCTACTTGGTGAACTCCAGGCCAATTCAAAGACAACGTGGGCAGCACCTAAGTAACCACATAGCCGAGACTGTCCTTGGGCCTTTATATACATGTGTACACGGCCACCCTCCACACACACACACACACACACACACACACACACACAGGTGGGAAAGAAAAGAGGGAGAGAGACTATGAACATAGATAAACAGAAACAAAACAGCAAGATGGCAGATAAACCCAGTTATGTCAATAATTACATTAGCTGCAAACGAACTAAGCATACTAATTAGGCAGAAATTTCAGACTATACAATGAAGCACAGTTTAGCTGTATGCTATCATTAAGAAATATGCCTTAAACATAAAGGCATAAATTAATAGCAAAAGGCTAGGTAAAGATACACATTTTAAACATTGGTCATAATAAAGATGAACTATTAGAAGATTAGAATAAGAAGTGGCTATTAGCAAACTATACTTTAGGTCAGAGGATAGGCACTGGCAGAAATAAAGAGAAATATTTCACAATGAGAAAAGGGAAAATATAGTCATTCTAAATATTTTTCTACCTAACAAGGCATCAAAATACGAATAAAAGTTAATGTAATTGAAAGGAGATATAATAATTTATAGTCATAAAAACTCCAATTTCTTTTATTGATAAAGTGACAGAACAAACGTACAAAAAAAATCAATGAAGATATGGAAGACTTCAGTAACATTATCAAACAACTCAGCCAATTTTATGTTACAGAACACGCCATCTCACAACTGCTATATATACTATACATTTTTCTTTTCAAACATTCAACATAGTCATACTGACTGTCTACTCCATTGGTACGCAAGTCTCAAAATATTTAAAAGGTTTGAAATTATAAAAATATAGCTCTTATTATAAAATGTAATTACAGTTGAAATGAAGAAAAATAGAAATTATAAATCAATAAAAGTTCTCTGTAAAAATCAAAATATTTAGAAATTAAGCAACATTTTGTTTTTAGACAGGGTCAGTTTGACTAGCAGCCCTAGCTGACCTGGATCGCAATATATAGACTAGGCTGGTCTTGTCACAAAGACCTGCTGCTTGTGCCTCCTGAGCGCTAGTATTAAAGACATACATCACTCATAAAGTTCCACCAACATGACTGCCTAAATATGAGTTGAAGGAGGACAACACCAAGAGACATGCCAAAGCGGATGGGGAGAAGTTCCTGAGGCCTCAACCCTACACTAAGGCAAATGAGGAATGCTGAGAGTGAGAAAACTGGAAGAGCACACAATACCAAATGATCATCCCTGACAACATCCATGTAACACTATGTGGACTGAGAAGATTAGAATAAGAAGTAGAAATGTGTATATACACACACATATATGCATGTAATAACAGATTATGAATTTGAAAGTAAACAAGGAGGGTATATGAGGTTTGCAGGTACGAAAGGGCAGGGAGAAATGTTATAACTATAATCTCAACAAGAAGAAACAAACAGACAAAACCACTTATTTATGTGTGGGCCTACACATTCCATGAGCATGTAGTGATCAGAGAAACACGTGTGTACATGACGGTTCTTTTCTTCTTCATGTAAATTCCAAGGCTTGGGTTTGGTGGCAGTGCCTTTCTTTACCAACTGAGGCGTCTAGACAGGCCTGAGGTACATAATTCTTTCATTGTGCATTTCTCTTAAATTACATAGGAGAAGACATGCATAGTTCCTAGACAAGGGAATGTTTAGGTTAGGTCATTTGAAGCTGAACACATGAATTCTATGAAACAGAATTGGTGAGAAAAGATAAAAACAAATTCAATTTGCATTTTTTCCCAAGTCATTTCCTAGTCATACCCTCATAAAGAGTTCTTCTTCAACAGTGTTTATAGACTACTTGCTACCTTCCAGGAATGTACTAGTAACCTGTGAGTGAGGTGCAGAGGGGTGAATATCCCAAACTGCTCATAGATCTTAGAGCAGATGAGACAGACTACAAACGATTCATAAGTAAAAATGTGTTGTATTTTATAGGATGTAGATTATGATAACAAGAGAAAACAGAGAAGGGAGAAGAGGAAAATAATTTCTCCCCCAAGTCCCACAAGGGACAGAATCCAGTTCCTTCCTGTATGCTGGGCAAGTGTATTTACAGTTAGCTATACTTTCAGGAATTAGAGGTGGCAGGCAGCAAGGACTTCATTAATTAGGTGATATTTGAGGGATACTGAACATAAGGAAGAAGACATGAAAATTTGGTCAAATATTAGGAGTATACATGGGTATTCAAGAAAAAACAAAGAAGCTGGTTTGGCTGGTGCAGGAAGAACCAAGGAACACAGCACATAATGTTAGGGAAAGAGGTCAGGGAAGACCAAGCAAGGTTTTGTTAGGCCTTGAACTTTTATACTCAGTAAGTGTGAGGCCTTTGGAGGGTTCTGAGCAGAAAGGTGAAATGACAGTCTTAAATACTAACAATATCATTCTGACTGTTATGATGAAAATATATCAAAGGTGAAGGGCTCTGAAAGGAAACCAGATAGGCTACTGTAAGAATCCCAGGTAACTGGAGAGATGGCTTAGTGGTTGAGTGCACACTACTCTTGCTGAAGATCTGAATTTGGTTCCTAGTACCCACAATGGGCAGTTCACAATCACTTACAACATCCAGCATGTCTTCCTCAGGCACCTGCACTTGCTGTGGAACAGAAAATTTGTTTAAGGAAGTAAAGGTGTGTTACATTTGTCTGTGTTGCAGAATAACTGTTTAACTATGTAAAGATGTGCTGTATTTGCTTAATTATGTAAGGATGTGTTGCTTTTGTTTATGCTGCATTTAATTAACTATATAAAGATATTGTTGTTGTTTCACTTTGCCTGCCTAAGGCATCTGATTGGTCTAATAAAAAGCTTAATGGCCAAAAATTAAGCAGAGGAGGGATGGGGGGGGCTGCCTAGCAGAGAGAAAAGGGAGCCAGCGAGCCAGCCAGGTAGACAAGAAGGAAGCAGGAAAGTAGTGTGGACAGTATGTAGATGAGGTAAGCGAGTCTCAGGGCAGTACATAGATGAATAGAAATGGGTTAATTTAAGTTAAAAAAAACTAGCTAGAAACAAAGCTAGAGTAAGGTCAAACCATTCATAATTAATAATAAGTTTCTGTGTCTTTATGTGGGAGCTGGTTGGCGGCCCAAAGAAAATTTCAACCATGTGCACATAAGTACCCTGCCTCCCCCACCCCCCCACTACAGTCACACAGTTAAAAACAAAAATTGACTCTAAATAGCTGGCTTAGCAGTACAGAGAACTTACTGATCCTCCAGAGAACCTGAGTTTGGTTTCCAGCACCCATGTCAAGTGGCTTACAAATGCTTGTAACTCCAGTTCCAGAGCATCTAATGTCCTCTTCTGGCCTCTTTGGGTACACACCCACACAAGAACATACACAGGGGCCAGGGTAGAGAGCAGACAAAGTCTGGAGTGAATGTGTATTGTTGACATGAGCATGGCCATGTCAAGGCCCAATGCATCAGAACTCTTTCCCTGGCTCAGGCTCTAGGCCTTCCCCTAGTCCAAGTATGGATGGTGACAGTGTGTGCAGAAAGTATCAACCACAACTTCTTCCTCAAGGATGAATACAACTTGAGACTACTCCTTTACAGAGACCATCCCCCGCAACAAAATCAGCTAACCTGACTTCTCAGTCGGCTGTATACAACAAACATGCTCCTTGTTCATATAAACACATCAAGTTTCTGGGATGCTGCATATATGATCCATGAGACTCGGTTGTTTATCAGTGTCTTAGTGGGGGTTTCTATTGCTGTGAAGAGACACCAAGATCATGGCAACTCTTGTAAAGGAAAACATTTAATTGGGGTGGCTCACTTACAGTTCAGAGGTTTAGTTCATTATTGTCATGGTGAGAAGCAAGGCAGCATGCAGGCAGACATGGTGCTAGGGAAGGAGATGACAGTTCTTATGTCTTGACCTGCAAGCAACAGGAAGTGGTTTGAGACTTGACTTGAGCATGTATAATACCTCAAAGCCCACCCCCACAGTGAAACACTTCCTCCAACAAGACCATACCTACTCCAACAAAGCCACACCTCCTAATGCCACTCCTTATAAGCTTAGGGGCCCAAATACATTCAAGCTACCACAGTGAATCGATTGTTTCTTCATTCCCTGTTGCTCCCATCAGGTCAATCCCAAAGCTGTGCATGTTATGTGCACACACAGGCATATAAACAAAAGTACAAATAAATTTTAAAAACAGAATCCTAGAGAACTCATAGTTGTGTCTAACAAGGTGATTTCTAGTTCACTCAAATGAGTGATGATGCAGGAGAGAGGAGATAGTTGCTAGATCACAATCAGCAAGCAGGTAAGGGAGGAGACCTAAAGCAGGAATTGCAGAGTGACAGGGCTAGGAACACTTCAGTTTAGAGGGGAAAGGGCAGACACTTCCTGTACCGGTAGAGCACTCATGCAGTGTTGTAGGGAGGTGGCATCTCTAAGTTTTTTCTGATTATTCCTTCTTCTCAGGGATGATGTGGGAGTGTCATATATCAATCTGTTGATTTCACTGATTAAGCAATAAAGAAACTCCTTGGCCTTGATAGGTTAAAACATAGGTGGGAGGAGTAAACAGAATAGGATGCTGGGAGGAAGAGGAAGTGAGGTCAGACTCTGCTCTGCTCCCGGGGAGACCCGACAGCTCTGCTCTCTGGAGCAGAGACGCCATGCTCAGCTCTCCCTGGTAGAAGTGATAGCTCCTCTCAGCTCCGACCCAGGATGGACGTAGGCTAGAATCTTCCCGGTAAGCACACCTTGGGGTGCTTACACACATTATTAGAAATGGGCTAGTCCCGGTGTGAGAGTTAGCCGAGAAGAGGCTAGATATAATGAACAAGCAGTGTTTAAATGAATACGATTTGTGTGTTGTTATTTCGGGGCATAAGCTAGCAGGCAGCTGGGGTGCTGGGGACGCAGCCCCGCCACTATTATTTCAACACAGGGACATAGGAAGTAAGGGATGAGAAAGGAGAGAGGCAAGAATTGGTGCTTGAGGAAGGAATGATGTGGTGAATTACAAAACCAGGAGAATGAATGAATTCGACTTGCCACGCTTGGCCTTTAAACCCTAGATACAACTGAAACAGTCCTCTCACAGTTTGCTTCTAAATTTCTACACATATAGAAATAATTATCAACATTTATTCACTTTTTATTACTCATATGCTACTAGAGAGAGAAAGAGCGAGAGAGCGAACAAATCTTGTCTTTCCTATAGTGTGGGTGGATGTGCTCAGATACACAGAGCTAAGTGAATGGAATATTGGCCATTTTGTAGCTCAGTGTCATGTGCAGAACTGATGCTTTCTGCTTTGAATTATTTCCTTATTACACTACCTAAGAAAAATCTAGATGGGCTTATTATTGTGTGTACTTCCATTTACCCTAAGACTACTACAGAAGTGAAAACCTCAAGGAGGAATTAATGTCAGAGGGAGGAAAATGCTTACTGTAAGAGGCTAGAAGATTAAAAATGTTTTCATAAATACCACGAGGAGGCTTCCTTTCCTCCCTCCTTCCTTCCTTCCTTCCTTCCTTCCTTCCTTCCTTCCTTCCTTCCTTCCTTCCTTCCTTCCTTTTTTTGTTTTGGTTTTTCGAGACAAGGTTCCTCTGGGTAACAGCTCTGGCTGTCCTGGAACTTGCTTTGTAGACCAGGCTGGCCTGGAACCATGAAGCTTTCAAATAGGCAACTCACCTAGAAAATTTGAAGTGGTGTGCATTTTCATAGCATGCAAATATTTCTAATAAAAGTACTCTCCAATAACTAAGGGGAAACTGTCATATACATGCTGTATATTTATCAACATCATAAATACATAAAGCCTTATGGTTTTATATAGAAGTTATTGACACATTAATTATCAGTTAATGCCCTTGTACTGATACAACTCAGGAGAATAGGAAGGTAGTCTTGGTGTTTTATAAGATACAGACAGCATGACCTAAATCTTAACCTCTATTTGAGAAAAGTAATTCACATCTAAATTTCACCATTATTGGAAGCCACATTAATTCATATTCTCTCCTCTGTAAAAGGTTATTTAATAGAAATTAGGCCAATTCCAATAAGCAACTGCTGCTTATGTAGAGAAAATATGTTAAGGAATAATCACCATAAATACTGACAAAGATCCAAAAGACTCATTGTATACTTTAGAAGACTAGACCAGAAACACAATTAAACAAACTCACTGGTTCTAAAAATAAAAGGTCTAAAAAAGCTATTTTTCTTATTCTTAAGGACAGAGAAAAGCAATTGTAATTTTTTTTTTATTTTGGTTTTTTGAGACAGGGTTTCTCTGTGGCTTTGGAGCCTGTCCTGGAACTAGCTCTTGTAGACCAGGCTGGTCTTGAACTCACAGAGATCCACCTGCCTCTGCCTCGCGAGTGCTGGGATTAAAGGCGTGCGCCACCACCGCCCGGCTTGCAATTGTAATTCTTAAGCAGAACTGCTTATTTTCTTGACTCAAATTTCAGTTTTGAGTTTGGTTTTTAATGGCTCTCTACAAGTTTCCACTACCAGACAATCTCCATTTAGCCATTTCCAGAAAGGTCTGACTTATCTATGTCCACATAGTTTGAGAAATAGTGAATGAACATGAATGATAGAAATATTCTAATTAGGCACAATTTATGATCATAAGGGCTAGAAAACTGCACATTTAATAATGGAGACATTTTTCTCCTTGAAATTTCCCTATGGGTTAAGGATGTTCCAGAGAAAATGAATTATTATAAATAAATATAACATTGTGGGGGGCAAGATAAACATTTGTTCTGTTTTCAGTATGAGATGCATCTAGCAGCTTCAGAGTGCTGCAGAGAAGCAGGAGGCAAAGGTCTTCTCTAGCTGGCAGTTACAGCCTGCTTGTCTCGGTGCTCTCAGTCCATCCTAGAGTGGTGCAGGCAGCCTGCTATATGACAGGTCCGCATACCAGAGATGGGACCCTCATGCCTGGGCCATACATTAGATAAGACTTTGTGTCCCATACCAGTAGAATTGGGAATTCGGGAGGGAGTAATCTAGAACACCTGGAAGATTCTACTCCCCAAAGAACTCAGCCAATGAAGGATTTGGGGGACAGAGAAATGAGGTCAGGAATATAAAAACTACTTCTTTATCATGCCAGCCATTTTTGCCTTTTTCCAGGCTGACACTGAGCTTCTGCAGAACCAAAAATAAATCAGTTTTGCTTTCCCTACTTGGATTTTCTAGTATTCTTATTACGATTTAAATATCATTGTTTCCCACAGGGGGAATTCAGATTTTCACTAAAAATATATTCAGCCCATTCTTCTCTTGAATTAAGACTTTTCATAATTCACATGTTTCATTATTTTCCTAAATTTGTCTTTTCATTCTCTCATAGAAGGGAATTAAAGCTCAAGAACATATTCCAGTCAAAACGTCACTGGGTTAAGACACTCCAGATGAATATATTTTAAGAAACAACAGGTAAAATAAGCCTTTTGTTTTTTCGTAGCTTTTAGTTATCCCAGCAATCCTTGCCCCTCATCTGCACATATAACTGAAGACTATAATGCCACATTTTGCTCTGCTACCATCAACTGATGTGGGAGTGATTTCTTATTAATAAAGAAACTGCCTAGGCCCCTTGATAGGCCAACCCTTAGGTGGGTGGAGTAAACAGAACCGAAGGCTGGGAGAAAGAAGCTGAGTCAGGGAGTCGCCATGGTTCTCCCACTCCAGACAGACGCAGGTTAAGATCTTTCCTGATAAGCGCACCTCGTGGTGCTACATAGATTATAAGAAATGCGTTAAGAGGCTGAAACTAATGGGCCAGGCAGTGTTTAAAAGAATACAGTTTCCGTGTAATTATTTTGGGGCATAAGCTAGCCATGTGGGCGGCTGGGTGCCTGGGACGCAGCCCCGCCGCTCTTAATACAACAATCAACCACCTTCAAACTTGCAGTAGTTCAGATCATAATTTCTTCTTTTGAAATAATATAGAGTGTGCTTATTTTATATCTGAAAGACAAACATATCTTCCATTGGGTATTTAAATGAACACTTAATTATAGTGATATTTCATTGTGTTTTAATAAAGAAAGTCTGTCCGAAGATCAGAGTGCAGAGCTAAACCATTAGAGGACAGGGAGTGGGTGGCACACACCCTTAATCTCAGGACTCAAGGCCACCTTGAGATTGAATCTGTTTAAAAAGAGGAACAACTCACAAAAGTGTTCCCCGCCTTTAAGCCTTTAACTAAGGGACTCACACGCCTTTAATCCCAGCACTAGGGAGGTGGAGACCAGAGTGGTATAAAAGGCAGTAGGAGACAAGCAGTGCAGCCTGAGGCTTGGTGGAGAGCACTGCAGTCTACAGTCACACTGAGGACAGGGTCACCCCCTTGTTCCTCTGAGCCTTGGTAGAGGTAACAATTCTCTAGTGGCTTGGCTGCTTTTCTTTTTCTGATCTTCAGCTTGAACCCTAATAGCCGTCTCTGGGTTTTTATTATTTGTGCTACAGTTAATCCTAAAGCCTTATTTGCACCATTAATATGAAAGAGAAGCTATAAAAGCTGAGATAAAGCAAGGCTGATAAATCTTTGAGCTGATCTCTGATTCTTCCTCAGAGAAGTCTGTCTTGGACTCTGAGTGTGAGAGCGCCACTGTACCAGGCTTCATGGATATTACCATAGTCTAACACACTGTTCTCAGAGACGGGCAGCTCACTTACTCTCATTCAAGCACCACTTATATATTCTATTTCAAACATACCCTTTTGATAAATAATTCTCTCAGGTAATAAATTTTAATTTAAAGACCTCAGAGTTTTTTTTCCAAATCAAATTCTATGCTTTCTATTTGTTTTAACCACTGCCTATACATTTTGAGACATCCTAAGGATATTTAAAATGAGACGAAAAGTTGCTGATCTTGTTATTAGTAGGTTATTAATCCTTTTCCAAATTATATTTATATAAACAAAATCAAGACTGACATTAACATAAGTAAAATTCTATCAAGTTATTCTAGACCAATACTGATATTCCATTATCAATATAATAGCAAGTTAAAATAAAAACCACAAATGTAACTTAAAAATTCCTATTAGTTATATTAAAATTGCAAGAAAAAGCAGGTAAAATCAATTTTAGATTTTGATTGAATATAGTGGTATATTATTTGTGTTTTAGTAAATAAAACTTGCCTGAAGATCATAGGGCAAAGCAGTCACACTAGTCAGCTATCCAGGCTAGGAAGTGGTGGCACACACTTTTAATCCCAGGACCCCAGAGACAGGCAGAAAATCTCCATTAGTACAAGGGTACCAGGGGCTATACAAGCCTGAATCTGTCTAAATACAAACAGGGCTCACACAAAGGTGATCCCACCGAATCACAGCACTGGGGAGGTGGAGACAGGAGTGATATGGCGGGCCAGAGAGAGGAGTATAAAAGGGAAGAGACAGGAACTCACTGGAGCGTGGGGTCTTCAGGATTCATGGAGACAAGATCTCAATCATTTCAGACTGAGGTGGAAGTAAGAGCCAGTGGTTGGCTGCTTTGCTTTTCTGATCTTCAGCTTGAACCCCAATATCTATCTCTGGGTTTTTATTATTTGTGCTAGAGTTGAACATAGTATTTTCAAAATAGTGTACAAGTAAAATGATTCTCCTGCCCCTGCCTTTTAATTTGGTATGAGTTTTCAGCATCCCAGGTTTACACTGCTCTCATCTTAGACTAGCCACATTTCAGGGACTTAGGACCCCATACAGTCAGTGGCTGCGACAGTGCCAGTGTAGTACAAGAGCCTGCTAAGAGGGTGGCTCACAAAGCAGCTCTGAAATTATGGGCCTGCTAGAATGCAGACTTTGTCTCAACAAGCGTTCTAGGAAATTTGTATGGACAAAACATTGAGGAGCATTATTCTAGGAGGCTTTGAATTATTTACCAGAAAAAATTGTTTTGAATATTTTTATAATTTTGTATTTGTTTAAGTTATTTTTTGAATCAACATCATTCCTCTGTTCCTTCTTTTTTATTTAATAACACATTTTTTCATATTTATAAAAGCTGAACTTGTTTATTTAGAAAATAAGAAAATACAAATTAGAAATAAAATCCATCTGTAATTTTAAGGGCAGAGCTAACTATTGACTTTTTTGTGTTTATTTTTTACTTTTATTTTTTTGAGACAGGGTTTCTCTGCAGCTTTGGAGTCTGTCCTACTCTTGTAGAGCAGGCTGACCTCGAACTCACAGAGATCCACCTGCCTCTGCCTCCAGAGTGCTGGGATTAAAGGCGTGCGCCACCACCGCCCAGCTGTGTTTATCTTCTTTTGACATGTTTTTTGTGTTTATCTTTTCTGCTTTCTAAAATGTTTCTTTTTTAAAAAAAGATTTATTCATTTTTATTTTGTGCATGTTTGCCTGTATGAATATATGTGCATCACATGTGTGCCCTGCTAGACCAGAAGAGGATACTGGAACTCTTGGAACTAGAGTTCCAGTTGGGTATAAGTCAGCATGTAAGTGCTGGTGTCCTCTGGAAGAGAAGCAAGCATCCTCAACCACTGAACCATCTTCTATCCCCTAAAATGTTCATTTATTAATTATGCCTTTTTTTCCACACACAAATACATATATTTAAAATCCTGGGAACGGAACCCAGGACCACATGCACTGCAGACAGTCTATGGCTCAGCACCATAAATATGGATAATAAGTAATTCCAACAGGTGCCTATAGACTAAGGTCTCCTTGAAACAGGTCCACCCTTGAGGTGTCTGACATTATGAATTTGAAGCATATTTTCCAAACTTTATTCTTGGCATTTAAATGACCCACAGGCATACATAAACATACATTTATATATTTGTATAACTTTCATAAAAACATTATCATCAAATATTGTTTTATAACTTGCCCTTTCACTTACAAATATATCAGATACATCCCATCATATATTCCAAGATAATACTTTTTTAAAAGGTCAAGTATATTGATTATATTTAGAATAGTATATATTGAGTATATACAGTAAATTTAATCTTAAGCATATAGTCCCATGAGGCTTGGATTTTTTTTTGTTTTTGTCTTGTTTTGTTTTTGATTTTTCAAGACAAGGTTTCTCTGTGTAACCCTGGCTGTCCTGGAACTTGCTCTGTAGACCAAGCTGGCTCTGAGATCCACTTGTTTCTACCCACCGAGTGCTGGGATTAAAGGCATATGCCACCATAGCCCAGCTAGTAGCATAAGTTTTGATGATGCAGTCACAACATATCCACTAAAATCAAGACAGAACCATAAGGGGCTGGAGAGACAGTGCAGCAGTTACAAGCACATACTGCTTGCTCTTCCAGAGAACGAAGTTTTGGTTTTCAGCACCCAAGTCAGGAGATTCATAACCACCTGGATCTCAAGCTCCAGGGGATCTGACACACTGTTCTGGTGTCCAAGGATGCCTATACACACAGAGAGGAACACACGTACACAAAAAATAAACCTTAAGGCCGGAGGTGGTGGCGCACGCCTTTAATCCCAGCACTCGGGAGGCAGTTGCAGGCGGATCTCTGTGAGTTCAAGGCCAGCCTGGTCTACAAGAGCTAGTTCCAGGACAGGAACCAAAAGCTACTGAGAAACCCTGTCTCGAAAAATCAAATAAACAAACAAACAAACAAACAAACCTTAAGAAAAAAGACAGAAGAGATTCATCACCCACAAAAACTTTCTTCTGTTAAATTACAGTTAAGAGGCATTTACCTCCTCTAGCAATCATGTTTTCTGGGCCCATAGTTTTGCTTTCTCTATAGTACTACAGAAGTCGAATTACACATTTACCTTTAGGGTCTGAGTTCTTTCACTTAGCTTACCACACCCGTGATTCATCCATGTTAATTTGGTTCTTTGAATTGCTTTATAGTATTCTAGTCTATGAATAAACACTGTGGTTTTTGTTATGTTTATTGCTGTAGTCACCAGCTGGAGGTCAATAAGATTACCCTCAGCTTTTGTTGGTTATAAAATTGCTATTAATAACGACTTTCAGGTTTTAGAGTAAAGATGTGGAAGAGAGATTTGCTTTTAGAAAGCATCTTTTTAAATGGCCACATTAATACATAATAAATAAAACTAATATATAATTTAATAAAATAATAAAAATAATATATTTATATATGTACTCACTCATTTAAAAGATTAACTACACTGTATTAACATGGTGCTTAGCTCATAAGCTATTCTATCTAATGGTCTTGGGGGAAGCTGAGGTTTACCATACTATGACGTCTAGTTGACTCAGTGTATGCCTTATTCTCTTAACACTTAAGAGCATTACTCCCACTGGTTTATATCACTGCTTCTGGGAAAGGCAGTCAGCTTTGGGAGCCTGCAGTCAGAAACTCACATACACATTCTCTGGCTGACATACAAGGTTGGAGACTATGAGCAGACAGGATAACCTGCACACCACATTTGCACTGAAGATTTAAATGATCTAATATTATCATTCACAGTATGGAAATGGTTTTTACTGGTAGAAAGAACAAGACTGGTTTATTTTAACTAAATCATTTTATGCTGGGGGATTTTATACGACCTGTTTCGGGGCAAAGAACACTGTAATATTTAGTATTCCTAATTCCGAAGGGGCCTATTTTCACTGCACTTTCTGAATCCTGCCCATCTTGTTCTAGCTATGAAGCATTTGCTCCACTGATCTTTGTATTTTACAAATATGTTCAAAATAAGAAAATCATTAACACAGTTTTGTGCCTCTAAAGTCTTGCTTAGAGCATTTTGAGACGTGGAATTAAAGGTCAAACTGGGCACGAGACAGGTTGGCATGCCAGAAGCAGTGGAGCTTGTCTTTCTGCTTCCATTTACAATTCTCAGGGCTTCTAAAAAGTTTCACTGCCCATAGGTTCCTGATAAGCAGTATTCCAGTCAAGACCTATGTTTATACTCCAATTTTTGTTTTAATTCAAGAGTTTTCTCTTCTTATTTATTTATAAAATCTATGGTTTTTCAAGACAGGGTTTCTCTGTGTAGCCCTGGCTATCTGGAACTAGCTCTGTAGATCCAGGATGGCATCGAATATACAGAGATCTTCCTGCTTCTGTCTCCCAAGTACTGGGATTAAAGGCATGTGCTACCACATCTGGTCTAAGAGTTTATTTTGTGTGTGTGTGGTCTTAGACATATATTAACCAAAGCTTTCCTATATCAGAAATTTACTTAAAGATGAAAATAATCAGAAGGTAACTTTTATGTGTGTGTGGCATATGCACATGTGTGTGCTTGTGTATGCAGTTATGCAGTGTGTGGAGACTAGAGGTCAAGGTTGGGTGTCTGCCTTGATCCCTCTCCACCTTTTTTAGACAGTCTCTCCCTGAATGTGGAGCTCACCAACCCAGTTTGCTAGAGGGCTCCAGGCATCTCCTCTCTCTGTTTCACTGGTGCTGGGATCATGCTTGGTTTCTTACATATGTACTGGAACTTTGAACTCAGGCCTTCATATTTTATTTGAATAGCAAGCAAGCATTTTACCAACAGAGCCATCTCTCTAGCCCACAGAAGCCAAATTTGAGAAAAACATGAATAAACTTAATTCCTACTACTTTTGTTGACAGCTAAGGACCCATCATAGACATCATCCATAATATATGAGGGTTTTGACTTGCTAACTCACCCTGACAGAGGAACAACTTCAGAGTGGTATGTACAGAGTATATTCATCTATCTCTCCACGGTTCTTTGTGAATCCTTGTTACTTTTGCTGAGAAAGCTTAAGATTTAACATGGCAGATACGATCCCTATGGCAGAATTTGATGCTTAGAAGAAGGGAAAATATGTGATATTCCCTAGTATTTCAGTTCAAAGGAGGCATTTTCTCATTGTGGTGAATATATTTATTTTAAATATGATGAACCATGTGAATTACTGAAAGCTGATACAAAGAGCTAATAGGCATCTTAAGATCTATTTTTAAAAGATTAAGTTTTATTTTTCATCTTGTATGTGTGTCTGTGTGGAAGTATATACATGGAAGGTCAGCAGAGAGTGTTGGACCCCCTGGAGCTGAAGTGAGAGGTGGCTGCAAAGCCCCACATCCTGTGGATGACAGGAGTCAGACTTGGGTCCTCCGCAAGAGGCAAGACTTAATCACTGAGCCATCTCTCCAGCTTGGTTAAGATGATAAGAAACACAGAAATGAGACATTTATATCACACTCTCCTCACAAAATTCAGGGATCGTTAAGGAAGAGGGCAGAAAGATTGGAAGAACCAGAGGTGGTTGAAGACTACAGGGAAACAATGTTTTCCAGAAACAAAGCAGACACACAAATTGTAACAGCACAGGAAAGACCTGTCTAAGCTCAACCGAATTTCCAACATGGAGTGGGGGAAGTGGGCATGAAGCCCCTTATCTAGTTTGAGGGGCTGCTGGCATTTGACAACTTTCGGGAGAATAATTTAATTTCTTTTCTGTTTTTTTTTGGGGGGGGCAGGATTTTTCTGTGTAGCCCTGATTGTCCTAGAACTCACTCTGTGGGCCAGGCTGGCCTCAAACTCAGAAATCTGCCTTCCTCTGCCTGCCAAGTGCTGAGATTAAAGGAGTATGCCATCATGCCCGGGTAGAGAATCAATTTTCTTTAATGGTGTAGCCCACCTATGGTAACCACACCCCAAAGCAGGCTCCACACCCAAGAGTAGCTGGCCAGCACAAACCGGACTTAGAGAAGGGGACATGCCAAGGGGAAGGAGTGGAAAGAAGAGACATGAAGTGAAACCTGAAGCTGTGTGGGTAGGAAGATGGGGGTGTATCTTGGAGGAATTGGGGGAGGGAGATGAATGTGAACAAAATACATTGTATGCAATTATTCAAACTTATAAAAGCACATTTTGAAAGAAAGAACGCTGGAGAGGTGAAAGAACTATCATTATCTTACAGAGGACCCACGTCTAGGTACTTACAACTGCCTTACTGTAAGTCCAGCTCAGGGACTTCCAATGCACATCCCCATACACAGACAGTTGTAAACATAAGTAAAAATAAAATAAATCTTTTAAAAAAGGGAGCACATTTGTAGTGCGTGTAGGCTAGTGACTAACAAGCTTTTGAAATACAACTTGTTATGGGTAAGCAAATAATGGATATTTAAAACATTCTGATTTATACAAATTCTTTCAAGTGTACATTAAAGTAGTGACATTTTTCTAGTTCTTAAACATCTACTACACGAATAAATACAGTATCTGTGCTATCATATTACTAAAGATCAAAATAATGGGGGACTTCATTATACTATCTGCCTTACTTCTACATATTTGAAATTTTTATAATAAAAAGGTTTACAAACCCTTTAGACATTAATTTCAGAAATCTACAAAAGATCAGCAGTAGACAAAGCTAGGTAGCAGTTTAAGGACTCCTAGTACAAAAAGCCCAAATTTTGACTCACACCCACAACAGGTAGTAAACAAGCTATCAAATGTTGGAAACATTTGAAATAGTCCATCTAGTTTGAATATTCCAAAAGGTCATACCATTGTTCCTCAAAATTAAAAATGTTTAAGATGGATGCTGCTATAATCCCAGCACATAGGAAGTGCAGGAAGAACGAGAATTAAGATCACCCTGGGTTGCACTGAATGTTCGAGGTCAGCCTGGGCTGTGTGATAGTCTACCTGAACAACACCAAACTCCCTCAAACAAACAAAAGGGTATCTTTCAAATTTATAGGTATAACATAAAAAATCATTTTAGGTCTGTTATAATGGCTCATGCCTGCAATCCTAGCATAAGGGATGCTGAGACAGGAGGATGAAAGCAAGTTTAAGGTCAGTCTTAGCTAGAATGAGAACTTGTTTCAAAGAAAACAAAACAATACAAAATTTAACTGAACTGAAGTAGATTTTTTTTTTACTAAATAAGCACTAATGAAAGATCTTTATGTCTCTGAGGATGTTAATATTTTATTTTGTTTTAATCTTAACTGTACTTTCTGATTAAACTACAAATTAGCACTTTAAAAAAGCATACTATGGGGCAGGAGAGACAGCTCAGTGGTTAAGGGCACTGACTGCTCTTCCAGAAGACCAGGGTTCAATTCCAAATATGTAGAAGTAAGGCAGGTAACAACTGTCTGTAACCCCTGAGACCCCCATAGACATATATACAGGCAAAAACATCAATGCATATTTTAAAAAGCATATAAGTAAATACATATTCTCATCATTTTTCAAATAAAATCAATAGTGGTCACCTTTACACATTTCTACTGTATTTTAAAAATTTTAAAAGTTCACCATAATTAATATAAACATTTACATTAATCTTTTTAAAAAGCATCTCTGTCAGGCGGTGGTGACACACATTTTTAATCCCAGCACTCAGGAGGCTGAGGCAGGTAGATCTCTGTGAGTTCAAGGGCTGACTAATCTACAGAGTGAGTTCCAGGACAGCCAGGGTTCCAGAACAGAGAAACCCTGTCTGGAGGTGCTTGGGGGTGGGGGGAACACATCTATTTTTAGTGTATCTACTTCTCTAAAATACCTTTAAAATTTAATTTTAAAAAAGTCATTAGGCTTCTAAATGATTTTATTGAACTCATAGTTTAAAGTTTACTTTTTAGATACTTGCAGTCAATTTATAAGTTTTCTATATTATATTCCATATCTTTTACAAAGAAAATATGTTGAAACCCTAAAATATTGCAGGTTGGTGGCTCATGCCTCTAAACCTAGCCCATGGGAGGCAGAGGCAGGCTGTCTCTAAGTGTGAAGTTAGCCTGGTCCACAGAGAGTTCTAGAACAGCCAAGACTACAAAGAGAAACTCTGTCTTGAAAAACAGAAACAAGCAAACAAAGAAAATCTTTCAAAAACTCTTATGATGTGACATAAAAGGAAACAATAATTGTGGTAGGAAAATAATACTTAAAATGATACGTCTTCTACAATGTACCTATAAGTTATACCGAATAATCATTACAACAAATGTCCTTAGAGGACAAAGGAGAGCAGCGAGCAGCAAGGTGGAGGAGGGCTGGAACGTGTTTCCTGTTATCTTCTGCTGTGTGGTCTTTCAGTGCACCACTCTTTAAACAGGAAAGGTTCAAGGGCAAGTCCTGCTTCAAATGTCCCTTATCCTCCTGAGTACAGAACAATGTGTTTGTGTAGTTTATGATTACACGAGACAAGACTGTGAACACATGATTTACTCAATGGCCCTTCCTTTTAAAGATAAAGAATGCATTTAAGTTGATTGTGTATGAAACTGTTAATTCCTTAATTCTTTAGAAGACTCCAACAGAGAATATTGTTGTATTTTAAAACATTAGAATCAAAGTCACTCTTTGTCTTATTCCCAGATAACAACACCAATTAATGTTTCTGCTTATTTCAGAGAAAATACAAATGAATAGTTTAATTTTTCTTCATAAAAGCAAAATATCCCCATAAAAATTTACTTCTCAAAAATTTTAATGTGCAAATAACTTGAGAAACTGTGTTATGATAAAAGAAAAACATAAGTTAACAGAACTAAGAGCACAGCTTCTAACAGGGGCCAGAGTAAGGGACACGTCTCATGAAAACAAACTGCTCATGTTCCCAGAACACAACCCCCTGGGGAGGAATTCTGTCTTTAACTTGCTGGGTGGCAGAGCCCACAGGAATTACTCAAACTGAAAATCCCAAAGCATGCTCACCTAGAGGAAAATAAGACAGATATGATTTGAGTATAATTATTTCCTAGTAATATCACTAAAGAAAACAACCTTAAATGATTAAGGTTGTATGAGCTTCAATAGGTGGAGAA
The DNA here is from genome assembly GCF_014885135.2 of Alexandromys fortis. NCBI lineage: Eukaryota > Metazoa > Chordata > Mammalia > Rodentia > Cricetidae > Alexandromys > Alexandromys fortis. The sequence continues at coordinate 1,026,114 of NW_026067910.1, read as the reverse complement.
CTGTGATGTATTTACAAACACACCATTTGCTAGCTGAGGAAGAAAACACACAGTGAATGTACACATGACATTTTTATTCTTTAAAATAATATTCTCTAAGGCACTCATATTTATAATACCCTTAAATGGTATTTAAAATGATAAAAATTACAAACATTTGAGGACTTACTACATGCTGGATATATTCTAAGTGGTTTACATGGTTTATTTTATTTACTCCTTAATAAGCCAGTAAGTTTTATTAAGCAATCAGTATTATTTCTGTTTTATGAATAAAAAGCTAAGGCACAGGGTCATTTGTATAAACAAAACCGAATTCAAAATCAGGTGTTTTGTCTCTAAGGCTCTTGTTTTTAATTTAGCTTCAGTTAATGTAAAAATGAATTTTAACCATATTATTATGCAAGACTATTCCTTCAGTTTTTGTATGAACTTCCATCTATCTGGCCCACTGTGACTACAGGACTCTCAATCCCTCCTGATTCATCTTTTGGTTTCATCTGCTTTCCTTGATCGCCCAGGATCTAGTTAGTTTGATGCCTGAATATTCTCTCTCAGCTGCTGAAGGAAAAAAAAAAGTTTGTGTAACAGTAATCATTTCTACTTTTCCCAGCAAACTTTACCCCTGGTGTATCCAGGGCAAAGTGGGCCACCCGAGGGAAGTGAGCCTTCGCAAATGCCCAGCGACATTCTGTTGTTATTTCAAAGCACCCACAACAGCAGCTCTTCCAAACTTTTCCAGACCTCATCCCTACATGGACCTATCCTTTTGGAAATCGCTTTAGGATGGGTTTATTTAAAATCCATCCAGAGCAGAGTTGGAAGATAACAAACAGGATGCCCAGTTAAGCGCTATATTTCATATGAGGAACATTTTAGAATGTTAGATCTCAAACATCACATTATAGAAGTACTTAAATGGTACTTAAGATGATTTAAAAGTGATAAATTGAAAACTACCACATATTTCATGAGGCACAGTTAGTACTAGAGAATATATTCACAATAGACCTAACATGGAGACATACATACAGCAGCCTAAGGCAGGAGGATTATGAATTTGAGCCTAGCTTGGACAATTAACATCTTAAAACAAGACCATTACCCCCACACAAGCATTCACTGTTTATCCAAACTCAAATTTAACTAGACATCTAGGACTTTATTACTAAGTAAATCCAATCAAATTCCTTCTTTCAAATCCCAGAAGTGTCTTTCTTCTTTTCAAAGGTTAATTCTCTATTGTATTAGTCAGCTTTCCATCATTATAATGAAATATCTACAGCAATTTACTTGTAATGACACAAGGTTTCTTTTTGCCCATTGTTACGGAAGTTCCAGGCTAAGACCAATGGCTGGAGTGGTTTGTGTCTCTGGTAAAGAGAGTATAATCTATATCATGGCAGGATCTCATGCACTAGGAAACAAGGACAGGGTTCTCCATTTCCCTTCAAGAACATGAACCCAATGCTCTAAGTATCATCCACTGACGAAGCCTTAGTTTTCAAAGGTTCTACCACCTCCCAATAATGACACCCTGGGGAACAAATATTTAACATATGGACCTTTGTGGGGACACTGAACCTTACCACTTATGGCATTCATCTTTCTCCTTATGTTCCTCTCTTCCTCCTTCTATATGTTCAACACCTGCCTATGAACCCACATCTTTTGTTGTGTCATTTTGCAATTCCTCTACAGAGAGACATTCTAATTCCCACCCCTTCAATATGGACTGGGCCACATAAACTGCTCTGTCTACAGAATGAATCAGAAGTACAAATATGTTATTTTGGAGTCTGGATCTCAAGAGGCCTATGCATTTCTATTTGTCTTCTTAAGCTGCCTTTTCTGTTTCCAAGAGAAGAATACGGACGCCACCTGGTCCCAGGATAAGAGTGACAGGTAAGTGGGACAGCCTAGTTTAGAGCAAAGCTCCCAGAGAACTTTCAGCTATACAAGCAAGCTCTGTTGAAAGCAGTCAATCTGCAGACAGGTAAGCTATAATAGTAATTATTGTCTTGGGCTTTGTGTTTTAGAATGTTTGTTATACAGCAAAAGCACATATCCTTTATTTTTAAAAGTCTATCAAAACCTTATTATGTCATTATTTCAACTTACTTTCCTGTACCCCCAACCACTATGGGAAGTATTTGTTCTTGCTTTCATTGTCCGCCACTTATTTCTGTTATCTGTATCAATTCTCCTTTCCTGTCCCCAGTCTCCATCTCTCTCCTTGGGTAGGGTCTTACTACCCAAGGAGGTTCAGCAACCTACCTCTCCCCCTATTGCTGCGATTATAGAAATGCATAACTACAGCCAACAACTGCAGTGCCATTTCACTTGTATTTTAATAAATAAAACTTGCTTGAGGATCAGAAACATAAAACAACCCCACCGGCCAGCCTTATAGACCAGGCAGTGGTAACACACACCTTTAATCCCAGTAGCCGCACTACTTGCCAGAGAAACTGGAAGGTGCATGCCTTTAATCCCAGTGGTGCATACTTTAATCCCAGCCCTAGAGAGTATTATAAAACGAGAGGAAACAGCTCTTAGACACAGTCTCATTCTGACATTCCTGGAGGCAGGATTGCCATTTTCAAACTGAGGTCAAGGTAAGAGTCAATGGTCGGCTGTGTTGCTTTTCGTGTCTTCAGGTAGAACCCCAATTTCTCTCTCTGGGTTTTTATTAATTGTGCTTCAAACAGCCAATTCTCTTTCTAATGCCAAAAGTGAAAACAATGACTTCTTTAGCTCTAGGACTTTCTCATCCACCCAAATGTAAATATTTCACACAGGTTGAAAGTTTTTGGTTATATCCAGAAACCAACTGTGGAAGGCAAGGTGAGCTCTTCAAATTCTAGCCTCTGGCAATTTTCATTTCACTCAGTGTTTGACATTGGTAAGTGGTAGCAGCAGCAGCAGCAGCAGCAGCAGCAGAAAAGCAAGGTGGCACCCTCTAATGTTACAGTACTCATGCAGGTCACAAGAGCTGAGACCTTTAGCCCTTGGCACAGTTAGTGTTTGCTATAGCTCACATCCAGAGTCTGAGACCCTTGGTCTTGAAGACTTGAGAGTTCTCTAGAACTTTTCTAGCAACCTGGCCTGTAGGTTCTCTTCTCTAGCATCTAATGGGCCAATGAGTTTATAACTTATGTCGACCTCTATGTGATTTTCTTTGGGATTTACTGGCTGTGGAAACTGGCCAGTACAGAAACCCCAACAAAGCAGACCCTGATGTTACATTCTAGTTTCAGAGGGTTAGAGTCCTATTGGCAGAGCAAAGGCATGGCAGCAGGACCAGCTAAGAGCTTATCCTCAAATCCATAAGCAAGAGGCAGAGAGAGAACACTGGGAATGGCAGACTCCAGTTTTAGAACTATAAGCCCAAACAACCCTCTTTTCCCTAAATTTCTTCTGATCACAGTCTTTTATTATAGCAACAGAAAAGTAACTAATATGATGGATTAAGAAAATAATTTTTAAAGATAATGCCATACTTTACAAAATACAAAATCCCCTAATTTTCTTCTCTTTCAACACAAGTTTTTAGTCTTTAACCTACCACTCAATAAAGTTGCACAAGAACAAAACAGTCACTAACATTTTTTTCCAGCAAATATTTTGGAAAATTCTAAAATAGCTTACAAAGTTTACACAATAAAAACACAACCAAAAACCTTAAAGTTGTATAAAAAAGTCCACTTAAGTCATAAGCAGTGCATACTTATTGTGGAGAGCATTGCTAGCCTGTCAGTCTGAGGGTAAGCAGAGCTGCTCTCTGCCACACAATGTTTCTTCCACTAACTGGAAGGAACTACTACAGTAAAGACCTATGCACACATGAAAAACACAACAAAATCCTATTGTAAATGTGTACAATAGTTCCCAGCATGAATTACAGCAAATGTTATTTTTAATTAAAAATTTTAATTAAAAGCCCAATAAAGTGCCTTTCAAAAGCATTTGCTGGGGTAGGAAGATGGCTCAATGACTAAGTGATTAATGCACAAGCCTGAAGACCCTGCTGATCCCTAGCACCCACATTAAATAACAAAAGCCAAGCATGGCTGATAGCATTTGTGACCCTAGCACTGGTAGACTAAGACAAGTGGATCCTGGAGACTTGCTGACCAGCCAGGCTAGCCAAAACAGCAAATACCAGGTTCACTGATAAACTATCAACACACGCACCTCTCACTATACAGTTACATAAATAAAAATAAAGCATTTCTTATTTTTTCTGGTATTGAAAAAAAATTCTATATTAGTTTCTCTCAATATATCAAGCAAGCAACAGAAAAGAGGAAGATTGTGCAAAATACGAAGTAAGTGATTTAGATGCATGAATGAATCTTGTGGAGTGCTCTGTGAACATTTACTCTGAGTCTCAGTTTTCTCATTCTAAGATCTAAATCGTAAAGCACTTCCCTGGTTCTTGACTGGAGGCGATAATATACTTGCCCATGGCCATTCTGACTTAATAGATGTGAAAAGGGGCTCAGGTAACTGTATCTTTACAAAACCTTGTAAACAATTCTGATGCACATTACTGATTAAGAACAAACGATCTAAATAAATAATAATAAATAACTTCTGCTGGGCAGTGGTGGCGCACGCCTTCAATCCTAGCACTCGGGAGGCAGAGGCAGGTGGATCTCTGTGAGTGCGAAGCCAGCCTGGTCTACAGAGCTAGTTCCAGGACAGGCACCAAAGCTACAGAGAAACCCTGTCTCAAAAAAACAAAACAAGCAAACAAAGAAACAAAAACTTCTTCGATATTTTGCAATTAAAAATGTTACTTTTTACATCTCATCGCTGAAATTCCAAAAGTTTCTATCTTTTTAAAATTGCTCTCCTGTTATTAATGGATAAGACTATTTTAGGAAACAGAACCGTGTCTAAATTGTGATTAAGAGCTTATATTATGGAGTGCTTATCAGTCTAAGGTTAACTCATTTAATATCCATAATTATACTGTCACAACAATGGAAGGTAAGTGCTACCACTTTTATATTATACAGACGAGGCAAATAAAGCAGAGAAAGTAACTTAACCAAAGCTACAGAGCACATAAAGGGAAACTGCGCTGCAGAGCCTCAACTCTCAGCTACTATGCCACTCTAGCCTCTAGCTGTACTTATAAACACAAACATCACATGTGCTCTCCCAACTCGCACTGTTTCTATGCTATGAAAAGAGAAGCATGTGTTTTTAGGAAAGTGGAAAAGGTAAAAAAGAAATATCTCAAGAGACCTGAGTCTAGAGTACTGGGATTTATAGACGCCTCTTTAGGTAGGTCACTATCCTTAGGAGAGATTACTCTCCAGTTATTATTTCATCCCAGAATATCAAAGATGTGTTCTTTTCAACTAATCAAATATTAAATATTAATTTAAAAAGTATGAGAAAATTTACCCTATTAGATAAACTAGACTCCCCAACTATAAAGAGAGGAAAGGAAACACAGAAGCTAAGTCAGAGAGTCAAAAGGTAGGTAACAATTGAAATGTTCTGTTAATTACTTTGGATATACAAAGGATAATTTGCTGGCATTTAAAGAATGAGTTGGAGATTGTTGAGTCTAATATTATAAGGTACAGTGTTCCCTTCTCATCAGCATGGATAAAGGGGGATTTAACTAAAGTCTGTGATCTTCAATGTGCAGTGTTAAAATGCCAATCTACATTGCAGTCCTTTTTTATATCTAGGTGCACTCAGCAAACTGAAGACAGGCGTCACGTTCAATTTGGTGTTTAGGGTTTATTTGGGGTATATAATAGAGAATCTATAACTAACACTATGTTTAGGAATGTTGGGTCTGAGGTATAGATGGTAGACTAAGGAATTATAAGATATAACCTTTCCCACTCAACAGTAGTACATAGGCTAACTACATGGATAGTGAGTTCGTTCAGGATGAGCGCAGGAATTAAGGTGAAGAAAATCTGTAGGCTAGATTCTAAAGCCTTTAATAAATTAAGACTTGGAAGAGACTGGGTATACTTAATTTAGGGGAACAAATATTCTAAAAGAGGTATCCTTCTTTGATGGAGGTGGGTCTTGTATTTTATCTGTTGTTTTCATTGGCTAATAATAAAGAAACTGCCTCGGCCCTCATAGGACAGAAAATTAGGTAGGTGGAGTAAACAGAAGAGAATGCTGGGAAAAAGAAGCTGAGAGAGAGAGTCGCCATGATTCTCCCGCTCCAGACAGACACAGGTTAAGATCCTCCCTGGTAAGCCAGCTCATGGGCTACACAGAATATTAGAAATGGGTTAGAACAATATGAAAGAGCTAGCCAATAAGAAGCTGGAACTAGCCTGGCCAGGCAGTGTTTGAAAGAATACAGTTTCCGTGTAATTATTTCTGGGCATAACCTAGCCATGCGGGCGGCCGGGTGCTGGGGACGCAGCCTCGCCGCTCTTATTTCAACAGATGGCGCCCAACGTGGGGCTAAATCCACTTAAAAACCTGAGAAGGCTTAAAAAGGAGAGAGAGAGAATTTAAGACAGCGTTTTTGCTGTTTCTGGGTTGCGTGCCACAAAGAAATTGTCCTGACTCGGCAGCAAGAAAAAACTGGCTGTTTTAAAATGCCGGCTTTCTGGGCTGTGCCGCCATCGTGATCTCAGTCTGGCTTCTGCGGGAGACAGAACTTTTGAATGGAGCATTTGGAGTAAAGTGCTATGGCTTGCTTGATGACAATGTGGACTGCTGTGTGCCTGAAACTGTGTGTGGCTCAGGGGCACCAAATGGCTCTGAGGCAGGAGCGGCTCAGCTCGGCTCCATGCTAAACTGAGCTGGTCTCAGGCAGAAACTACCATAATTACCTTAAAACTGCGCAGTTAAGGTTTAACTGGGCAAAACACAGGCAGTACCGTATTACCTGTACATGGTGCAACTTAAGTTTTTAAGAAGTGCTTAACATTTTAAGAAATGCTCCTGGATAGTAAAAAAATTACAGATTCACAGTAAAACAGATTCAGACACTGTTGGATGAATGTACGTAGGCTTGGGAGAGAGAAGAAAAAGAATATAAAGAATAAAGTTAATGTCTTAAAAAGAAAAAGGGTAAAGTCTTTAAAGAGACAGAGTACAGAAGTACAGATAGTTATAGATTAAGAGAAATAAAGAAAAATAAGCCACGTAAAAATGGAAAATTCACAGAGAGTCTGGATTATGTACATTGTGTTTTCTTTAAAATTTTTGACTGTGAAGGAGCTAAGTACAGAGAGACATTTCATTATATGGGCTGCCAAGCTAAACCAAAATGGATTTCATGAGGGTATTATGATTTCAGAATTTGGGTCTAAGGATATGATGCTTTGGAGAGGGTCTTCTTTTGTTTTTGCAGAGGATGAGACCCTGTGGATTGCATCTATTCCGATTTGGTATGATAGACCACGCCCTCCTGAAAGGTTGCTGTGAACACCCTCAAAAAATTGCTTCGCTCAATTGCCAACTGAGATGAAACTAGCATACAGGTTATATCATGAACAACCTAATTAACGACGCCCCTATTCAGCAGGAAGCAGTTTGGAGAGAAAAAACTACGCCCATGTTCCCAAATATTGTTTATAAATGTTCTTTTACATTTAAAGGGGGATATGATATAGATATGAATAATTTGCATTGGTATGGATTTTAAGGTCAATTTTGTTATATGTATATGTATTTTTGATCTTGATTAAGGTATTGTGATTGTGTAGTTCATTTAAAAATGTAATGTATAATTAGGAAATATAGGTTGTTAATGGATAATCATCGCTAATACTTAAGCTTGTAGTCATGTTAGTTAGATTTTCTAGATATATAGAGAGATATTTTAGTTAGATAGGCATTCTTCATATCTTTCAAAGGCTGCAGAATATGGCATTTAAGATATTTTAATAACTTAGGGTTTTTCATGACAATGAGACACATTTGCTCCTGGCAGCACCAATCTATTTCAAGAGGAAGATGGGCATCGAAGAGAATCCTTATGGAGTTTGATAGCCATTTGGGCAAGAAACTGCTCTTGCCTGGACGGTTGCATAAACTGGACACAGAGAACCCGCAGAGAGAGGACTGCTGAACTTGCCTAAAGGTGAGATGACCTTTTGGGGTTCCTGCTTCATGAAAGAGTCTGTGAGACATTCTGCAGGACACAGCAAAAAGTGACTGAACTGTCTTTGGAATTTCTTGCTTGATGAGAATGTCTGCTGGATACTATGGGCCTGTAGGCCGAAGATGGATGCCCCAACGGTACAGAGGAACTTTGGGTGACTGTCCAGGCAGCGAGATGTCTCTGTCATTTCTAGAGTTTTCTTATTTCTTGTTTGATAGGTAATATTATATCCTTCTGGAGTCTTTGATGGAGTTGAAGAATGGTTAGTTATAGTTTTCCTTAGTTATGATAAGAGATAAAATAGATATAAATATTGTAACTGTAATTCTTACTTGATAACTGTTTTGTTATATGTAATTTTACTATGTTAAAGTTAAAGCCTTTCTTTTTTGTTTAAACAGAAAAAGGGGAAATGATGTGGGAGTGATTTCTTATTAATAAAGAAACTGCCTTGGCCCATTTTATTGGATAGAAAATTAGGTAGGCGGAGTAGACAGAGGAGAATGCTGGGAAAAAGAAGCTGTGTGAGGAGTCGCCATGGTTCTCCCGCTCCAGACAGACGCAGGTTAAGATCCTCCCTGGTAAGCCAGCTCATGGGCTACACAGAATATTAGAAATGGGTTAGAACAATATGAAAGAGCTAGCCAATAAGAAGCTGGAACTAGCCTGGCCAGGCAGTGTTTGAAAGAATACAGTTTCCGTGTAATTATTTCTGGGCATAACCTAGCCATGCGGGCGGCTGGGTGCTGGGGACGCAGCCTCGCCGCTCTTATTTCAACACTTCTTGTGCTATGAACTTTCAGTATAAAACACACACAGAAATGCAGAACAAAGTAGCAGCTTAGCAAGAATGAGTAATTTTTCAGACTCAAGAAGAATCGTGGTTCATGTTTTAATTCTTAGGTTAGGTTTTCTTGGCTAAACTGAATGGAGAATGAAGTTACCTGCTAATTCTGGTGACAACTAAAATATGAGCTCTTACTTGCCTTAATTTAGGAAAATGAATTACAACTTGATTGCTATAGTTTGACATGAAAAGTATCTGGTGAGACTCTTTTACTTTAGGTGTGAAAATAAAGGTGTACAAGAGTTCTTTATAAACTTCAAGAACAAAGTAGCACACTATTTCCTGGCAAGGCTGGCCTTTACCCAAGACTTCTCCCTTCAACAAACTGCACACTGCTGTTACAATGGCTTCAGCATATTGACTGGCTCAGCCAGCTGCATGTTTTGTCCAAGTCTTACAGAAGTGGCTAGATTGGGCAATTCTTACCCAATGGTGCAATGCAAAGGATAGTGAGAAAAAAGACTCTGCAGCAACAACCAAATGTTTGGTACTGTGTGAAGTAAAAAGGGAACATCAAGTATGACTCCCACGGGTCAACAACACTGTTTGAGCCTGGGTTATGTCTTATGGATCTTTTTAGGACCACCCACACCACAGCAGCTAACACAGGACTTTAGGAATACAGGGGAATTAATAAAAATTTAAAGTAGCAATACAAAAAGATTAGAACTAAGTAATAAAATGCATGTTTAATATAAACTGTTGAGCTGGTGTTACTGAATCTATTAAGCCTTAGGCACAAACAATTCCTATTCATGTACCAACTTTGTAACATTTTTATTGATGTAGAAAGGGCTTATTCTTACTCTTTAAAATTTTTAGGAAGAAAATGTCAGCAACTAGGTCAGGTTTTTCTGGAGGAAGGGAATTGAGGTCAGGTTTACCTGTGCTAGGGCCTGAGGGTCACTGAGACTTCACTTGAATCCTTTTCTGAATTACTGTGGAAACGAAGCTGAGCAACAGTTCTTTCAAACATATGTCATTAAAACTCCAGTAGATGCGGTGGCACATGTCTTTAATCCCAGTACTTGAGAGGCTGAGGCAGGCAGATGTCTAGAAGTTGGAGGTTAGCCTGGTCAAGCTCTAGGCCCACCAGGGTTACAAAGAATGGCCTTACCTTAACCCTCCCATACCCCCCAAAACCACAGACAAACAACTCAAAACACCTCCCTTGGTTGTTTGAATTAGAATGGCCCCAACAGGCTCATATATTTAAACGCTTAGTCCCCATTTGGTAGAACTATTTGGGAAGGATTAGGTTGTGGCTTTGTTGGAGGAGTAGCATCACTGAAGATGGGCTTTGTGGTTTCAAGGCTATTCCCTGCTAGCTCTCTCTCTTTCTTTCTCTGCCTCATGCTTGTGGATCATGTATAAGCTCTTAGCTACTCACCAGTGCCATGCCTGCCTGCTGCCATGCTCCCTGCCATGAGAGTCATGGACTCGATCTTCAGAACTGTAAGCCCCCATTAAATGTTTTTTTTTTTTCATAAATCGACTCTGTCATGGAGTCTCTTTATAGCAATAGAAAAGGAAATAAGATAGAAGTTGGTTCCTGGAGTGGGGTTGTTGCTGTGACGGATCTGACCATGATGTTTTGTTTGTTTGTGTTTTTGAGGAATGTGGAAGATGTGGCACTTTCAACCAAGAAAGAAGTTCAATGCTTTAAGTGGGACTTAAAGGGCCATCTTAGTAGAAACTTTGAAGATAGTGCTGACAGCAATGTGGACTATTAATGCCCAGCTCAAGTGGTTTCAGAGGAGAACAATGGTGGCGACTGGGCTAGAGAGCATTCTTTCGATATTTTGGTTAAGAATGTAGCTGCTTTTTGGCACTTATCCTAAAAATCTGCCTGAGACTAAATTGAAGAGTTTTGGAATAATTTCATTGGCAGAGGAGATTCCAAGACAACCTAATATTGATTATGTCACGTGGCTATTAGAGATCATGCTTATGCAGATCTACAAAGAAAACCAGCAAGCAGGGAAAAGTAAACACAAAAAGAACAGTTCAAGGAGATAGTTAATGTTTGAGCCAAGTCTCAAGCTCAAGATATGAGAAATCTAAAGAAAGACCTGTTGTAAAATGGAATAAAGAGTGGTGTCCTCACTGCAACTAGGAAAAAGGAAAGCTCAAGCAACGAAGAAAAGCCATCAGTAAATCAAGCTTATGCTAAAGGAGGTAGCTAGGTCCATCCCAAGCAAAACATGATAGCATTAGTCATTTGGTTCTGGCTTTATAGTCATGAAGGATACAAGAGAAAGGGGTTCCGGACTTTTCTATGAAGTTAAGGAGAGCCACTGAGGCAAGATGAGGCAGGGTTTCCCTGCTTAGAGCCCAAAAAAGCCACTGTGTGAAGCTAAAGCTTGGATTGGGTTGGAGACTCCAAAATGTTGGAGATGCCAGAGCTATGGTATATTTGCCAAGTGGAAGCAGCTGAAGATAGGAAAGTGTGTTGCAGTTAGCAAATCTGTAAGGATGGAGCCATCTAAGTCCTTAGACATCCAACAGAGAGCTATAGTATTTGAAGTCTGCCCTGATGGTTTCTGTATTGTTTTGAACCATTATTTTATTATTCCCCCTTTTGGGATAGTAATGTATATTATGTGCCATTTTATTTTGGAAGTAAAATGATTTTTAATTTTATAGGGGATTACAATTAAAAGGTTGCCTTGAGTCTCAGAAGAGACTGGACTTTGTAAAGAGTGTTGGGACTGAAAGACTAAGAGGACTTTAGAAGTTAGATTAAATGCCTTTTGTATTATGATATACCTAGAAGCCTGTGAGGCTCACGGAGTGGAATGCAGTGGGTTTGAATGAGAATAACCACCCCCCAACAGGCTCATACATTTGAATATTTGAGCCCCAGCTGGTGAAACTTTTTGGGAAGGACTGGGAGGTGTGGCTTTGTTGGAAATGTGTTATTCTCTGTGTGTCTGTTTGAAAGGAAATGACCCCTCACACACACATACACAAAGGGAGTAGCACTACTAGGAGGTGTGGTTTTGTTGGAATGGGTGTGGCCTTGTTAGAGGAAATGAATCACTTCAAGGTGCAGATATGCTCAAGCCACACCCAGCGTCTAAATTTACATTCTGTTGCCTAAAAAATGTAGAATTCTCAGCTACCTTTCCAGCACCATGCCTACATGCACACTGCCTTGTCCCACCATGATAACGGACTTATCCTCTGAAACTATAAGAGCTGCCACTTCAATCAAATGCTTTTTCTTATAAGAGTTACCATGATCACAGTGTGTTTTCAGAGCAATAGAAGAAACCCTATCTAAGACAGGAGGGCTTTGAGGTTTTAAAAGCCAAAGCCATTACCAGTTAGTATGCTTTTTATCTCTGTCTGTCTGTCACAAACACACACATACACATACACACACACACACTTATGGTTCAGATTAAGCTCTTAGCTGCTGTTCCAATGTCTGACAGCCTGCTGCCATGTTCCCTACCATGATGGTCATAGACTCATTCTCTGAAACTGTAAGCTTCTATTAAATACTTCTTATAAGTTGCCTTGGTCATGGTATCTCTTCACGGTGATAAAAAAAAAAAAAAGTAACTAGATACCTCTCCTTTGATTTATCTTACACTGGGTAAAGGAATTAGGGGGTGTAGTATTGTTGGAAAAAGTGTGTCACTGGGATGGGATCTGAGATTTCAAAAGAGCCCATGCCAACCTGTTTCTCCATCTGTGAATCAGGATGTAGAACTCTCAGCTACTTCTTCAGGACCATGTCTTGCTAGCCGCCATTCTCCCTGCCCATGATGCTAATGAACTAAACCTCTGAAACTGTAAGCAAGCCCCCAACTAGCTGTTTTCTTTTATAAGAGTTGCCTTGGTCATGTGTCTCTTCACAGCAATAGAACAGTAATTAAGACAGTCATTTTCCCCAAAGCAACCTTTATTATTCTCTCCAGACTAGATCAGGCAATTCTATGATGGGATTTCATAGCATCCTGCCCTTTGACTTTAATGACTACAAATAATCTTAGTAGCTTCTTTTATTTGTTAGAACAGAGATCAATAAATGATGAGCCCTGGATCAAATGTAGCCCATAACCTTTGTCTAAAAAAATGTCTGACTAGAACTGATCCACACTCCTGTTCATGTTTTATCTATTAATGGTTTTTGGGATTGTGGCAGAGAGACCATATGGCCTGATAAACCTAAAAAAGTAACTATTTGTCCCTTAATGGGAAGTTAGTTGACCTCTTCTGTAGACTTTAAGCCTCATGAAATTGGAATTATGTTAGTAATTTTTCCTTTGGTCTTTTTAACCCACAGAGAAATGCTTAGAACAAAAATATCTTTGATGGCTATATTTTAATCTCAATTTTTTTGTTTGTTTTTAGATCTATGTTTGTTTTTTGCCTGCATTTGTTTGTGTGCCACATGTATGCCTGGCACTTGAAGGGGCCAAAGGAGGGTATCCAATAACTTGGAACTAGAATTATAGAGGGTTGTGAGCTACCATATGCGTGTTGAGATCTAAACCCTGGTCCTTTGCAAGAACAAGTGTTTAATTAAAGACAACCCCCAGCCTTTGAAATCTCAAGCTTTAAGTCATATTTACGGGATCCTATGAGTCATTTATAACATACATTATAGTCTCTTCTAATCCAGATGACTGCAGTGTTCTAGTCTAATGGAAGAAGCAGAATTACTTAAGCAGTATACAAATAAGTAGACTATTACAACTAGAGACACATGCTATAGAAAAATAAATTGCACAACAAAATGACTAAAAAGAATTATAATCAAACAGTATGGAAAGGCTTTCCTATGAAAATGATCTTTGAGAGGAAACTTTAAGAGTCAGTTAACAGTTTAGGAAAAAATGGGTGAGGAAGAGCAAACTGGATAGCAGAAATATTAATGTAATTCTCTGCTGGAGCGGGATAAGGAATATGGCAAGTGTCAATAATTGGTGCCCTTCTTAAAAATAATAAACTAGAATGTAAAATCCTTAAAACGTTAAGGATTTCATTCTAAATCGACAAAGGTTTCCAACCAAAAACTTCTCAGTGTGCTATTTATAACACTATAAAGTTTGAAAGTCTGTTGTCCAACACCAGAAAATAGGTAGACTATCCTAGATCCTTATTACAGTGTATCCTACGGTCATTAGAATAACTGGTAGTTTGAATAAAAATGGACCCCACAGGTTCATCTATTTGAATGCTTAGTCACCAGGGAGTAGAACTGTTAGGGGATTAGAAAGATTAGCAGGTGTGGCTTTGCTAGAGGAAGTGTGTCACAGGGGTTAGGCTTTGAGGTTTTAAAAGCCTGTGCCAGGCCTAGTGCCTCACTCCTGCTGCCTGTGGACTAGGACACAGCTCTTAGCTACTTTACCAGCACCATGCCTGACTGCCTGCCACTGAGCTCCCTGACATAATGATCATGGACTAACCCTTTAAAATTGTAAGCAGTCCTGGGGGTTTCAATGCTTTCTTTTATAAAAGTTGCCTTGGTCATGATGTCTCTTCACAGCAATAGAACAGTGACTATGACAATGTATATGAAAAGTTTTAATTGGCATGGGGAGCTTTTGCTACACTGCAGAGTGAAAAAACTAGGGCACCATTTCCATTATGTAATATATTCATAGAAAAAACCTTCTAGAAATAATTGAAGTAAAATGTTAATCAGATTGTCTCTAGGAGGGATAGAACAATCCACATTTTATGGTTTTCCTTAATGTCTGTGCTATCCATTTAAAGCATCAAAATGGGGGAAAAAACCACATTTGATTGGAATACTAATGCAATGGCCAACCCATATTTAGAAATCTGAGAATAGTCTTTTCTGGTCTTTGGAATGAAGATATAACATGAAGACCAAATCTCAGAAGAGTTCAGAGTCAATAAAAAGGTTATTAGGGGATGTTTTCCTGGAATTTAAGATGTGAAAATAAAGGTATGATAAAAGCTTTAGGGCCAGGAAAGCTCTTTTGGAATACGCTGGTCCAAATAAGACTCTGGTTTGGACTGTTTGTTAATTGTTTAAACTGGAAGCAATCTAGTTTTAATGTTATGTGTTTCTTCCAGTCTTTTCCAGATTACCTATAAATAATATTGGGTACTGCAGACCCTCAGACTCTGAATTTTCTGTGACCCCTTGCCTGCTGGAGTAAACAACTTGTTTTCCTTGCTTGCAGCTGCTTTGAGCATGAGACCCTCATGAGTTCCTAATGGCCTGGGAGTGGTTTCTAGTGGGCTTGCACCTGAAAACTCCCAAGAGCTAGGGAGTGGCCATTAGTCAAGGAGAGTCCTACATAAACTGCCCTGGAACACAATAAAAGGGGCATTCTTGTTCCAAGGATGTCCTGTGTTTGTGTGTGTTTGAATCTTCAGCTCCTTGCCCGACTCATGAACTGTCCAGTGGGGTATGGGTGGAACGGTACAATATAATCCATTAGAAATGTCCCAGTATCAATTGGGTATGGTGGTTTATGCTTGTAATCTCAGTACTCGACCAGCTGAGGGTAGGACTGCTAAGAGTTCGGGGATAGCCTAGGCTACACAGTGGGTTCCAGGTCAGTTTGGACTGCAAAATTAGGTCGTGTCTCACCCTCCCACCCAAAGTTCCAGTGTAAATTCTGAATATGTGATTTAAATGAGGGTCCTAGAAAACTCAGGCCTCAGTTCTAATATACTGTTGTGGAAGATTTTTGCTTTTGTTTCTCAAAAATTATCTTTTATAGGATCAGTAGGTCCCTTCTTAAGACATTACTGCTTTTTGTGGGACAATGGTCTGTACCTTGTTATTTGTATTTTGAATAAATGCTCATTGGCCAATAGCCAGGCAGGAAGTAGAGGTGGGGCAATGAGAACAGGAGAATTCTGGGAAGAGAAAGAGTTAGTATGAAATCATCAGAGAGAGAAGAAGCTAGATACAGAATATGCAAGATATGACTGCCTTGTCATAAAAGGTTCCAATCTATGTGGCTAATACATACAAGAATTATGAGCTAATACAAGTTATAAGAGTTAATAAGAAGCCTGAGATACTAGGCCAATCAGTTTGTAATTAATGTAGAACTCTGTGTGATTTCTTTGGGACTTAACGACTGACGGAACCGGGCAGGACAGAAACCTCAGTCAACTGATAAATTTACAGAAGTGGGAGAGAGAAAAACTTAGCTTCACCTAATAACTGAGTAGATTAATTAGTTTAAAAGATAAGACTTTTGTTTCAGAAATTAATCTATGATTATTTTAATTTCCTTGGTTTAACCTGAGAGAAATAAAAACTCATTTTGGGGCCCAACATATATTTTATTTTTAATTATGTGTTTATGTGTACATGAATGCATGTGTCCATGGAGTCCAGAAGAAGGCATCAGATCCCCAGGAGCTGAAGTTACAGGTGGTGGTAACAGGAGTCCTGGGAAATGAGTTCAGGTCTTCAAGAGGAGTACATGCTTTCAACCATTGAGCTATCTCTCTACCCCTTTATCTGCTTAAATATATCTAATTGCCATCTGAAATTGCCATCTGAAGTCAACTATAATTTATCTGTATGTGACACTAATAGAAAAAACAAACTCAAATTCAGTTTCTTCTCTATTCTCATAGCACACTTCTGATACCATAAGGATGAGGATTTCCCCCCACTCACTCCAGCATGAGATGACAGCTGGATGTCCTCTAGCTTCGTTCTCACACTAACATATCCAATAGCATCAAATCTGAGATGTGATGGTTCAATCAGTAGTCACCTTTAGATGCTAACAGCAGATTTTAGGTTGTTTAATCTGTGCTTCTGAGTGACAATAATTCCAGGTTTCCATTTCTCTATTTATATTTGATTATTTTCAGGAATGGCTTAAAGAACTCAGAGACAATTAACTTGTTTATCAGTCTTTTATAAATAATATTAAAAGTACTGAAGAGAACTAGATGAGAAGATTGACAAAAGTGCAGACCTTCCTTGCACTTCCGGCATACCACGAACCAGTAACATCCACGTCTTCCTCTCTTGAGAAGTTCTCTGCATCCTATCCTTTGGGGGATTTATGGAGGTTTTGTTATATAGAATACTTGATAAAACTGGTGCTCAATTCACTTTCAACCCTTCACAATCCTCCAAAGATTGGAGGATGGGGCTGAGAGTCTCCATCTCTAATCTTGCTTTAATCTCTCTGCCAATGAGCCCCACCCCAAAGGTACCTATAGGCTGCCAGGCATCAAGTCCATTGTTCCATACAAAAAGACACATTATTTTGAAGGTCTTAAGGACAGTTGTACACCAAGAAACTGTGTTGAACGTATTTCACAGCATTACAGACACAAAAGTCCAAGTAATTACCTTAGCAATTTTATCCCTCTAATTTGTTTTATAATCAAGGTAGATGGCATTTTTTTTTTCAGGCAATAGGGAGGAAAACCATAATTCTGCTTTCCTGGGTATGAAAATTTGAAAGCATTTAAACTTAACTTTGTAGTCCACCCCCCTTTCTTTGCTTGAGAATCACTAACAAAAAATATAGTTGGTGCCTGTAGTGGTCATGTTCATAGCTGTAGACAATAAAGAACACTCTAGGAATTGGTCAAGAATAGCAAGCTTTTGCTGGCATTTAGAAATGTATGTGACACCTCAAATTGTCACAACAGCATGCAATGCCCAGGGGATGAGGATGTTCAATGTCCTGTATGATGACTGTTTCACAGAAAATGCCAGAAATCTCTGGGCAGTGGTGGTGCACGCCTTTAATCCCAGCACTCGGGGAGGCAGAGGCAGGCGGATGTCTGTTGAGTTCGAGGCCAGCCTGGTCAACAAGAGCTAGTTCCAGGACAGGCTCCAAAGCTACAGAGAAACCCTGTCTCGAAAAACAAAACAAAAAAAAGAAAGGAAGAAAGGAAGAAAGGAAGAAAGGAAGAAAGGAAGAAAGGAAGAAAGAAAGAAAGAAAGAAAGAAAGAAAGAAAGAAAGAAAGAAAGAAAGAAAGAAAGAAAATGCCAGAAATCCCTTTGGTTTGATGATTTGCAGTCAGAAAATCTAGACATTCCTGACACATTCTTTTGCTTGAATATTTGATTTCTAAGTTAAGTCCAGTGACACAACAGAACATACACAGAGGCAAAGACTATATATATCTTTTCCTACTTGCCACCTATTTGTATATCATATGCATGATGTCCTGAGTCCGAGACATACATGGATCAAATGAGCACAGAACAAGTATGTTGCATCTATGACTGAGGTGCTAACAATTCTATGATGCTAAGATCTCCGTTTGAATTGGAATTTGCTGTAGGTGCAAAAAGAAGGTGGTAGTATCCAAAAAATACAAGTAAGCAAAGAATTCTATCATATCCCTTCTTGCTCATGTTTCTATGATCAATCATTTAAACATACAAAGAGCAATCTAGAGTTTTCTTTTTAGTCTTTACTTACTTATCAGTAAGCAGAAGGTAGAGAATATTGTTAGAACATATACAAACGAAGAAGGGAAATAAAAACAGTTGAGTTTATTTTTTGCTGAGTTTACACAATTGTGACATCATAAATACATATGGATGTAGAAGTCATGAAATTCCAATTAGGTAATTTTGGTGATTCCACATATGAGTGAAATACTGTTATATTTGCATTTAAAATTGCTTTGTACAATATAAAGATGAATGGTACAATTCATCATAAGAATTTAAAGTTTCATCCCCCCCCCCCTTAAACTGACATTAAAAAGCAAATTGAATTGGGGATAGTACTGTATGCCTATAACCCTAGAACTCAGGAGGCTGGGACAGAAAGATCTTATGTTCCAGGCCAGTCTGGGCTACAAACCAGCAAATTTATAAAGCATCATGGCCAGTGGAGGGAGAGAAGGGAAGGAGGAGGAAGAGAGAGAAAAGGAAGCAGTGGCAGCATAATAGTTCAGTACAGAAAATGATGTTTTGTCTCTACAGTTGAACTGTATTTTCATTTTGCTCTGAGGCTCACAAATTATGTAACTGGACATGACTGGGCTAGTTTGAGTAGTAAAGGATTAATGGATAAAATAATCTCTCAAAGCCACAGAGCAAGGTTTACAAAATATGCAGTTAGAAACAACTTGCAGGAAAAAATTATGCCTAGAAGAACGCACATCTCACATTAGTGTTATTCTTGTGGAAACCCATCCATACAACCCACCTGTCAGTCATCATTTGTCACACCAGAAATATATGTTAGCACTCCTCTCAGAAGAACCAGATAGTCTCACCATAGTGTTTGTCAAAAAATCTCATTTTTTCCAAATACAGGTGAATTACCATGTTGCTCACTTTCAGAAATATACCTTGAACTGGTGCATTTGATTGCTGGAAATTAAACCACGTGCTGATGCCACATTCTGATTGTTAGCATCCTTTCCAATTAATTCATATTTAAGTAAAGTCATTCTGATGGCTTGGGAGTCACTTTGGGAACTTGAGTACTAAATATCAGGGATTTCACACTCTTTTTGGCTGGCATTAAATATTTATCATCACACTGACTAATCTCATGTTAGCACCCTAGCTGCAAGGGAGTCTGAACCAGTTTATCTGTCAGTTTCTAAAGTACAGACGTGTAAGCTAGAAGGTTGTGGTGCTTAATCTTCATTGTTAATGTGATTAGATTTAGAATTACCATGGAAACATAAGGTCTACAAGGGTGTTTCCAGAAAGGTTTAACTGACATGCAAAGACCCACTCTGACTTGAATAGCTCTATTCTACAAGCTGTCCCTGAATAAATTAAAAGGTTAAAGTGGGCTGAGCACTAGAATTCATCTTTCTCTGCTGGACAAAATAGAAGCAGTTACCACACATCCTTTTTACTATGTCTTCCTCCTATGGACTGACTATATTTCTTAGAACTTTAAACCAATATAAATTCTTCCCTTCTTATGTTTTTTCTTGTCAGGTGTTCTGGCCACAGTGAGAAAAGGTGCTAATGCAGAGTGGACTGGCTTGGTGAACAAGCCAATACCTCCCGCCCCCTCCAGCACATAATACAGAGGTCTTCACCTACTATTCCAGATAATCAATTGCTAAGAAGCAAATGTCTTCAACTGATGTTGAAAAGGATTGGTACAGAAAGGTAGGAAGGCTCTAAGTAAAAGGATGAGATGATAAGTGCCGTCAATGAACTAAAATAATTGACAAATGTTAATTGCTATCATTAAAATACATTTCTTACAATTTCGGCATATAAACTCTGTAAATATAAGAGAACATGTCCACCATATCTCTCATTATCTTAGCAAATGATAGTCACTAAAAAGAAAGGATATTTCCATTCATATTTGGCATTTTACATATTGTACACAGAGTAGTCATCTGGATGTAAACTTTCACCCACATTATTACATTTGAGTCTGATTACATGCCTAAAAAGTTAAAATGATTTTCTCATCATTTCATAGATGAGAAAATAAACCGACAGTTATCAGACAAACTCACTTATCTAGTAAATTAAATTTTAAAACTCGGTCGCTAAGTGAAAATGCTACTTTTTTTTCCAGGAAGAACATATTTATAAAACCTATTAAATCGTGGTTAGGAGACTGTTATCAGGTTTTTTATTTGATCATCAACTTTAAATTACACATAATAGAAACAATATTCCCATCTCACATTTTTCAAGAGTGAACATTATTTTCTTGGGAGTTCTAGAAGAATGTGAAATAAGGTTTTGAGTGTCTTTTGAAAAAGTAAACAATGTTTCAAGAGGCAGTGGTCAAGAATCTCGTTCTAGAAAGAGCTAATATTAATTTGATACCTTTACTTTTCAGGTAGAAACAATAAAATTTAAAAATTATGTATGGATTTCATCAAAATATAATCTAGGATTCTCCATTTTATACTGCTTGAGATACACAGGGTTGGCTGGTGGGGTGCTAATACAGATTTCCATTTCCCATCCCCCCAAAATGTGATTTAGTAAGTGACAAAAATATTACACCTTAAAAAATACACTAAATGCCACAGAATACTGTGGAAATCACTGACACTGTCAATCTGACATTCTGTTTGAATCAAATGAACCCAAGGCTTGTGCATGGTAGTCTTATTTTTAAATCACTTTAGTCTTTTAATACTTAAAATCAATTTTTAAAAATTTCCCTTGTACTATAGCTGCTGGTAAATTATGCCCTAGTCTTGCCATTTATTATTATGCTCTTGAGAGTAATTTACTGTATTGATCGGTCTCAGATCACCCTAAGCATAAATTCCTATTAGCATTTATGATATAGAAACCTTCTTTTAGTGATGTGTCCCTTTAAGCTTTTTGATTTTATGTGATAACCCACAATGGCTGCTAACAAGGTGCTTTCACACCACTCCAAACACAAGGCAATATGATAACCAGTAAAACCCACCTGTATAATTTTGTAAGCGGGACAGAATGAGCTCGACTTTGGATGGATAATGACTGTCAAGTGTCCTAATTCCGGGGGCAAATTTCAAAGCTGACACCATAGTTTCTGGTCCTATCACTTCAATTTTTTTTTTGGGGGGGGTTAAGGGACCCACAAAGATTAGTTTTTAAGAGAAGCCCTTGTTTCACACGTGAGAAAACTGAGGCCTAAAAAAAACCAATTTTTCCAAGGTCACGCCCAATATTAGTGACCAAGTCAGAAAAAAACCCATAGGTTCTAATTTAACACACAAACCAGCAACATGTTTCCCCAACATCCCACAAACTCTAACTTCATCATTTCCATCACCGTTCAGGCTCCAAATAAAGTTGTTTTTGTGTGTGTGTGTGTGTGTTTGGTTGGTTGGTTTTTGTCTAACGGTTCTACCCCACCCCGTTTGGCTTCTGTGTCAATCCTGCCCAACGCGTTCATGAAAACACGGTGACTTTCATGAGCCATTTTCCTTAAGCCAAAATTTTCTCTGAAAGGCTCTCAGGGCTCAGCCCCGGTCCGGGAGAGGAGTGGAGGGAGGTGACTGGGGCAAACAAGTCTTTACGTGTTCTCGCTCGTGCCACCGCGGAGGAAACCACGGCGAATGTCCTCCTCCGGGGAGTGGCGGGGGGGGGGGTGGAGAAAAACACGACGGTGGGAAATCCCTGTGCTGTGCCTCTGCCAACCCTGGGCAAAGCTGGGCAGGGCCGCGCGTGAATAAATCTCCTTAAGTGGCCGGGCGCAGACACTGCAGCACCGCAGCGGAGGAGGGGGGCGAAGAGGAGCGCGTCGCTCGCCCGCGGGGCCGGGAGGAGGGAGCGAGCGCCAGGGCGGCCCTTTTATAGGCCGAGGCCCGCGCGCCCCCGCCCCTCGCGCTGGCCCGGGCTGGGCGCACAGCCGCCGCGTTACCTGAGAAGGGCCGGCCCAGCCAGCGCCCCGCCCGGCCCGCCTTCCCCCTCCCTCCCTCCCGCGAGGCCCGGGCCGCACGAGATCTGCGCCGCGCCTCCCTTCTCCCGCGGGCGGGTTCCCTTACCTTGTACGGGGGGGGAGGGGGCGGTTAAAAATCCTGTCCGCGGCCGCCTCCCCGCCTCCTCTAGGAGGATGTGAAATGGCGGTGGGCGAGGAGAGCGCGAGGAGCCGCCAAAGCCCCGCGCCCCTCGGAGCCTATCCATGACATCGGCGCTCCCCCGGCCCCGCCGCAGTGACCCGGCCCCCAGGCCGAATCATCGATTCCCCGGCGCGCGCCGCGCGGCCCGGCTTCCCGCCAGCCTCTCCCGAAGCCGCGCGCTCCAGGCCCGGGGGTGAACCCCCTCCTCGCCCCTTAACCGGGTCCCCGCCGGGGCGCGGGCGCCCACCCGCCGCTACCCGCCCGTCGGCACCCTCGCGCGCACACTTCCACACACACACACACACACACACACTCACACACACACCCCTCCTCCCCTCCCCCAGTGGTTGCGTCCGTGACATCATCATCATGGCAACAAGAGCTGCAGCCTGGGACCGAGGAGCCCGTGTGATTCCCGGCGGCGGCGGCCGTGGCGGCAGCACCAGCGGCACCACCCGACCCGACGACCGCGCCAGGGCTTCCCTCCCGCTGCCTCTCGCCGGCAGCGTCTGAGGAGGAGGAGGCGGCGGCCGCCCCACAGCCCCGTTACCCCGCGCGCCGCAGCCGCCGCCGCCGCCGCCGCCGCCACTCGTCTCGGCGTCCGCGTGAGGGGAGGGCAGACGGAGAAGAGAGCCGAGCCGAGCCGGGGAGGAGGCGCCTCTGCGGAGCCGCCGCCGCCGCTGCCGCTGCTGCCGCCGCTGCCAGGTCGCCCGTGGAGGGGAGGCGGTGGCGGCGGCGGCGAACATGTTTTCTGTGAGGATAGTGACTGCCGACTACTACATGGCCAGCCCGCTGCGGGGGCTGGATATCTGCCAATCCCCCCTCACCCAGCTGCCTGTCAAGAAGGTGCCGGTGGTTCGAGTCTTCGGAGCGACCCCGGCAGGTAAGCGGGAGCGGGCGGGGGCGAGGGTGCGAGCGGCGGGGTGTCGGGGGTGTCGGGGGTGCCCTCCCCGCCTGGCGCTGCCGCGCACGCCGCCGGCCCTCTCCGGGGTCGCTGCGGACTCTTCCTCTCTTCTACGCTCCGCTCGCCTTTTCTCCCGCGCGTGACAGGAGGCGAAGGGAAAAAAATGTGGGTTCGTGCGAGCGCTGCGCCCCCCTCCGCGACAGACAGGCAGCGGGCGCGGGGTATGGGCTGTGCGGGCGGCGGGCGGGCTAGGTCCCTCTCGCGCTCGCTGGGTCCGGGGGCTGTGCCTCGTCCCCAAGGACGAGTTGGCGGGGTCCTTAGAGGTCGGTGGCTGATGGGACCCCGGACACCCGCTGCACCTCCCCGGTGCCCTGTTCTAGACATGGCTTTGCGAACAGAGGGGAAGTGTCAGCCCCGTTGTCAGTCGCTCCCCGTTGCCTCCTTTCACCCTAGCTCTCCTCTGCCCCTGCCGGAGATGCTTTGGCTGGAGAAAGTGGCGCCGGGAGCCAGATAATCTTTCTCATTGAAGTGACCATGTGGCTGGGCCGCGAGTGCAGGTCGTGACTGCTTAGAGTTTTACGCCTCGGCGAGGACAGAGCGGCATCCTCAGGTGCAATGCTTTCAGGAAATGTGCACCATGGAAATAGGAAATACGTGTTTGTGTCGCCCAGCATAAAATGCTACACTTAATGGGGGTGAATTCGTCGGGAAACACAGCCAAGCTCAGCACCATAGGCGTTTTAAAATGCCTCTAGGCTGGGTTGTAGGGTTGCATTTAAAAAATAGATTTAAAAAAGTATTTTGAAGAAATGGTGGGAAAAAATGACAGAAGCTATGTTCTGGAACGCTCGTTGGGAATTTATAATACAAATAGAATAGTGGCCAAATATGCAAGGTTTTTGTGTTTTTATTTTTCAGATTTGCTTTTTACATGCTTTAAACTGTTAAGGTGAAATGCTAAAGCCGTATTCTGGAGGCGGATGCTCTTACCAAGGAATTGCCCTATGGGATTTTAGATAGCATTTCCCACTTGATGCTCCTTGCCCTCATCGCATTCATCTTTATTACTACAGTCAGCTTCTGTGGGCTGCCAAGATAATACCACTTTCCAAAATACAGGCACCCATTCGAAGCTGTCACCTTTTCATGTGACTTCTCTTTGTTAAAAATGTCAATGCGATAAATAAGATTTGGTGGGAGTTTGACGCTGTGAACCTTTGAAGACAGAGCTTTTGAATGCTGTTAACAGCTGGTGGAGGGTACAGCCCATGGGACTTGAAGACTGGAAAATAAGAGGCATTCTGATGTTCCGGAGGATAGGTTCTGTACCCTTTAAATGTCGTGGTGCTCTCTTTGTTTTGATTCGGAACCTCGGAGTAATCTACTGCTTGTTCTCGGCTCAGCTGCAGAGAATGATAGTGAAGTTGATTTTCAGGTCGTAGACCAATCCGCTCTATGACTAGTAGGTGCTTGTGGTGGTGGTCTTGTCTGGATGGTGGTGGAGTTACTTTTCTACGGCGTTGGTTTTTCTTGCTAAATATGTATCTCTGGGTGATTGTAAAACTGTATTATGTAGGAAAGTTTTTTTTTGTTTGTTGTTTCACTAACAGCCCAATTCTGTGAAAGAATAGCCTTTACAGATAGACTGTGGTGTATACACTTGTGTTTCTGGATATCGGAATGTGAACTATTTCATAAGGAATATTTATTTCTTCTCTTCGTCCTGAATATCTTACAGTAGGTCGCCAGCCTTAGTTAAAAAGGAAAAAGAAAAATTCACTGTTTTTATGGTGTTCTTCAAAATAATACAAATGAATAAAAATACTTTCATACAGGCAAAACCAAATTTCCAATTGCTAAGTATTATCAGATTGAAAGAGGTATAATTCAGAGGCTTAAGCAAAAATTTGTTTCAAGCATGGCACATGGATGAATGTAAATGTCAGCTTAGGACTCAGTAATTCACTCATTAATGTGTGTATGTTAATAATTTACTTGGTTGGGATATGCCTTCGAGTTGAGGTCAAGAGAGAAAACAATAAAATAATTCCTCACATAGTATAAAACAAATCTTGTTTCCTCAACAAGAAGAAAATTGAAATCCTTGGCATACACTGAAGGTCTGCAGTTTTCATATATCAAACATTTTAATGTCAGAAACCCCCAGTAGAATTAGTATTAATTCAATCTCAAGAAAAAATAAGCTGCAGAATTTTCTGCTTTTGAATTCTCTTCTTAAAGAAAACAGTCTAGGCCATGTAGAGAAATAAAACTTAAAAATAATTAATGTAATAGAGAGGCCAGAATATCTTATTAAAATCTAATGCTTTAATCCCAGCATTTGGGCGGCAGAGGCAGGTGGATCTCTGAGTGTGAGGCCAGCCTGGTCTAGAGAGCTAGTCCTAGGACAGCCAGGGCAGTTAGACAGAAACCCTGTCTTGGAAAAAAAAGATTGTGAATGCTAGACTTTGTATTGAAAACAAATTTACTACTACAAAATGCAACTAGTTCATATCTTTACTAACAAGCAAACTACAGGAATGAAAATTGTAATACCTGATAGTCCATGAAGCGCCATAAGCATGTTTTCCCTTTTTAGGTGCTAATTTTGGAAGTCCTTAATCTTTTACTTGGGTTTGGAGAACAGATTTTTTTTTTTATTTTCTTAAACAGAATTTTCTTTTCAAAGGAGGTCATGAAAAATAGCATCAGAAGAAAATTTCTCTCAAAATGGCTATTTAAGAATTATAAATTTCAAACTGATTGGAAGACTGCTATTGCATGAAAAGTAATTTTCTGCTTTAGGAAACAGTCCAGTTAACTTTTATTGTCCTCTTTTAAGGACATATTTGCGTAATGTACAAAAATATGTTGGATTTTAAGGACATATTTGTGTAATGTACAAAAATGTCTTGGGTTTAAAAGTCTCTGTGTTTTGAGTTAGTGAAATTTGAGAATATTATTTTTTCAAGTAGCATGTGTGTGTGTGCGCGCGTGTGTGCGCGCGTGTGTACATGCACTCCAGCACCCTGTATGTGTGGAGGTCAGAGGGAATCCTTCCACCCCGTGAGTTCTTGGGATCCAACAGGTTACCAGGCTCAGGCAGCAAGTGCCTTTACCAGCTAAGTCTCCTCACTGGCCCTAGACTCGTTTTTTAAAACCCTCTTGAACATTATTTGTATGCTACTGTGTCCCAAACATTATCATTTATAGAAAAATGTGTTTTTCCTTTTATAACAACGTTCTAGTAATTTTTCTTTGTGAAAAGAGAGAGATGACTGAAGTATGGGATTCATATCTGAATGTGGGTGTGACTACTCAGGTGAGGAGCTGGATGCTGTCCAGTTTCCACCTCTCTCTCTCTCTCTCTCTCTCTCTCTCTCTCTCTCTCTCTCTCTCTCTCTCTCTCTTCCTTACTTGACGTAGCTCCTTCACACTGAGCTTGGGTGACTCTCCGCTTTTTCAGCTCCAGGTTAAACATAATTATCCTTTCAAAGAGCGTCCCTGCTGAGATGCAGAGTAGAGGAAATAGAAGGACGAGGTGTTCACTAACCAAGTCCTGAACCAAAGTAAGCAAGACAAACTATAGAGGGAGCTGTTTGCCTTCCTGATGCCAGCCAGGAGCTTACTACTGCTCTCCTGTGACTTTCCTCCTACTTGGTGACTGTTGTTATAGATTGTTGGAGATAGTAACATGAAATCCAGTGGTTCTTTTTTTTTTTTAAAACATAGATTCTAATTTTGAATTCTACATGAGTATGGGGCTTCTTTGACTGATTGCATCTTCTATTTTATAACCCTAGCTGTAATGAACTATTATAATGACCTGTTTTGGTAAGTTGGTAGATTATTAAATACATTTTTATGATTGTGGTTTTGAAAACTATAGCACTTAACTTAGGTTCTCAAAAAAATTGAGAATCTTGTTTACACTTAGCTAAACATTCAAAAATATCTTAAGATCATGTAAGACCTATTTAGTTATAATTATTAGAGATTTTCAGGAGCATACAGAGATCTAGTTAGGCTAATCACAAATTTGTTTGACCACTTTAATAAATATTTGAAGTCCCAAATAGAAAACTTTAATAGTTTTATGTATTTGACTAAAGTCGTAATCAACAAATTAGAAGCAGGCAGGAGCCCTCTTGATTCTGGAACACTGTGGAGAAGCTTAGTGTATATCAACATAGTCTCTGTGCCTTTGCTAAAGCAGCATTACCTTCCAGAAACGCAGAAGACAAGCGTTGATAGACATAGAAGTAAAAATTGAACATAGAATGATTCGGTTGAAGCAGAAGTGTGTGCAAGAGATCGTGAGGACTCTAAACAGAGGATGTGATGACTACCTGACAGGCGAAAAGAGAAGCCCAGGGAAGGCTTCATGAAGGAAGTATAGATTGTCATTTTAGATTTTCTAAGAATTAAAGTTTTTGGATAGAGGAACAGATATGAAGTAATTCACAAATGAAGAAAACTTTTCTCTGTAGGGCTGCTTAGTTAGCACTCTATGCCAAAATCCTTGAAATGTTCCTTTTTGACTCATTGATTCTAGTTTCAGGGATTTTAATCTATGGACATAAATCTTTTGGCAAATCGAATTGTCTTTTGAATTCATCTACTTTTCATTATCCATCACCATCCAAGTCCAAGCTCCTGACATTTTTGAAAGGGTTTACTACAATAGCCTAATCGTGGTTTATCCCAATCTATTCTGCCCCTTCTAATCTGATTTCTACACTGTAATCAGATTTTTTTCAAAACGAAATTGTTTACATCACGCTATGTGCTTTAGTAATACTCAGTTGTATTTAGAATACAGACAAAA
This sequence comes from Alexandromys fortis, assembly GCF_014885135.2. Classification (NCBI taxonomy): domain Eukaryota; kingdom Metazoa; phylum Chordata; class Mammalia; order Rodentia; family Cricetidae; genus Alexandromys; species Alexandromys fortis. Next base: position 997,927 of record NW_026067910.1, on the reverse strand, counting down.
TTCCTTGTCTTAGGGGGTGTCAACTACCTATCTACAAAGTCTTGCACAGCTTGGTCCTACCTTTCTTTTCAGTCATGGTTTAAGCCATATTCCTCTTGCCTTGCTCTTTGTATTCCTCCCATATTGGCATTATTTCAGTCCCCTTTTCTTGCGATGCTCCCTTCCACATTGAGGGGATTGAACTTGCTGGTCCCTGCAAGTAGAATATTTTCTTTTCCTTCTTCTAAAACTTCGGTTTATCTTTCCTCAGGGAAGTCCTCCTACCCATGGACATCTAAAGCGCCTTCATAGCATTGCTGTAGCTATATTCTATATGTGTTGGAGATTGTCTAGTTTTTCTTCATTGTAACCTCTAGAAATGCTAATAATGGTTGTTGTTGTTGTTCACTGTTAGAGAGCTGTGCTTACCAGAGTGCTTGAAACATAAGCATTCACTGAAAAAATTGATCAATGGATGATAGTCATCACAGAGAATAGCCACAGATGGCTAACAGTTGGGAAGTAGGTACATAAAAGGAGCATATTTCAGCAAAATGTTATTCAGTTCTAATCATGTTTAGATTATGTAATAACATGGAAAATATTGTCATTTTGTGAAAAAAATCAGTTTATAAAATAGTCATTTAAAATGCAGAAAAACTTATTATATATAAAGGTTGATTCTCTGTAGAAAGTGTGTTTTATACTTTTCAGATTTTCTACGCATAACATATATTGACTGCATAGTTTAGAAAAGACTGTTCATATGCTTGTTAAGAAAAAGCCAATTTCCTAGATGTGTTTCAGAAGTATAGTAAGACAAAAGTATGAGTCTCATTAGGGTCTCTAAAATAAATATCCACCAAAGTGCATAATTGCACCACAGTATTTTGACCTTAATTATTCTTAGCTAAGAAAATGTCAAAGGCATTTTTTTCTATTAAAGCAAACTAGCAATTCTAGTTGTAGTATATCCATTTGCTTGTGAAGTTGTTTTAATTTTAAAGTATGGGAGTGGGTATATGAAGGTGTCTTTTCTTGTGTTGAGGGTAAGCCCTGGGCTTTGTATATGTTAGGCACATACTCTGCTACTGAGGTCTATGCCAGGAACTTAAAATGTTTATGAGCCTGGCATGATTTGGGCACATGATAGCAATGCAACAGAGTAAAACAGAAATGAACTCATATGTTAGTTCTTAAAGACAAAGATACTATCTTTGATCTATTGCTACTATTCTGGACAAAAAAATAAGTGGGCTTCCAGAGGAGTCCAAAACAAATGTGAAATAAGAAACGGGATAATCATTTTTGATGTAGTTCAGGAATGATAAATGTCCTTCAGGTTACAAAAAAAAGGCTGAAGCTAGATTCTGAATTTTATGACACAGAAATAAAATTTTGTATGGGGCAAATCATAAGCTAAAAGGTAAATTGACTAGTAAACTCATTTGTACTTTTGAAAAGCGACCAATTTTTTCCTAATAAGCTCCTGCCAATAAAGAAATAAATAAAGAAAATTCATGTGAAAGTGCTATATGTATGTAGTATTTCTTATAAAGTTACAATTGTAGCTATAACGTATTACATTGTCTGTTATATTTGCAAAGCTATGTGGGATAAGTTGAGAATAGTGAAGAGATGTCAGTCTCATACATTGTTGGTAGATTCTAAAGTATTCATGCTTTATGTAAAGCAGTTTGGAAAGTTTCAGACTTAAAAGTGTACTTTTCTTGTAAGATAGCAATTCTACTCAAGATTTTATGTTTCCTGTTTTGCATATGTGTCAAACAAAGTGTAAGAGTATGTGTGGCTGCATTGCAATGCGTTACGGAGTGTACAGCAGCAGTGCCCTGTAAGAGGAAAAAGGAAAGGGGAAAGACTGGAGTGTGTTGTAGGTAGAGAAACAGTGTGCTACATTTGTACTGTTGTCTTCAGGAAGACAGGATAATTGGTGATAGTAATTGCCTCCAGTAAGTAGAACTGGTTTAAGTTGTGGTTACAGAAATTAGTAAAGCAGAACAAAAGCAAAAGGTCCTAATAATTGCTCTAAACAGCGGCAAATAATCATTACAGTAAAAGTTTTGTTAGAGGTCTTCTAATTCAGAGCCTTTAATTGATGGGTATAGCTCATTGGAGGGTGACCCTAGTGAAATAGAGGCTGAAAGGGAGGCTTTTTGGTTGGCACCTATAAACTGCAGGGCGAGCCACCATTTTTATTGTTTTATACTTGAAGTGTAGTAACAGAGGTACTTTGCTATCTAGAATGTCTTCAGCCATCAGCCCCAGCTGTTTCTTGAGGAAAAGAGATTTTGGAACTGCTCTGAACTTGTATTCTAAGTACCTGTCAAGGTACATTTCACTATTGATGCAAGGAAGCAGATAGTGGCTGGGGAGGCAGAGAAGGGCAAGGGAAAGACTACCTCTAGGTCCAACTCTCAATCCTTGCTTGCCGTGTACATTTGATGGGCTATTTTATCTTGCTGCAAGGTAACTAATAGAATATGTATGTTCCCCAAAATCCTTCTTGATGTGAAGAAGTTGGGATTTAAAATTCATACATATTAAGAATTTTTACATTACTTCTTTCATAAGAATATCATGATACTTAAAATTTTAACATATATGTGTATATATATATATTTATATTTCACTAACCACCATGCAGATGTTCCATATGTCCTTCTGTTGTACAATGTGTTAAAAACCAGTAACAATGTGAGGGTGGAGAAACTTATTCTAGACTTATTATTTTATATATATGTATATATGTGTGTATATTTAAAACTTTGTGGGAATGTGTGTATATATGTATTACACATTTGAATATATATATTCAAACACATGAATTTTAGACAGGTAGCAGCTTCAGGCTTTGCCCAGTACTTGGTTGGTTGGTATGAGGATAGATTTGAAAACTGGGAATCTGGACAGTTTTCACTACTTCACATTGGCCCTTACTCCCTCAAATTTGAGGGGATATTGTAGGAAGATATTAATGACAATTGAAAGATGAAATACAGAACATTGGTAGAATTACTAATTTCATGTTTATAGTTTAGAACTCTTTAAAAGTCTACTGTGTCTAGAAGAGGAGAGAATATCATTGTAGAATAGACTCGAGTAAGGTGTGTATATCTGTGTATGATGATCTTTAAGAATAATAAGTACAACTTACATAAATGAAGAATTTAGGATAGTTAGAAATGAAAATCAACATTAAAATTATACACAATTAAAATCTATTAGACTTCTCAGATTCCTTTGCTAGTACGTATTTTCTTCTGACTTTTCATTGGCATTCAGTTAATAGGAAGTAAAAATGATTGCAGTTTAAGTAGGTTGCATTTAAATAGGGTAGGTTGCCATTATAGCTCAAGATGTTTCGAAGAAATACTTATAAATTTAATGAGTGTGATATGTGATATGCTTTGGAGTGTGTGTTGCTTTGGTACCCAGTTGCTAATTTAACACCACAGTGGTATTAAATAAGAAGAAATAATAGGAGTGAAGATACAGTGAACTTTGAATACAATTATGTTAACTTCTAATTACCATGCAAATATAAATAATATGGAGATGGGTATCCTGGGCAATCAGAGAGACACCCACTATCCAAACATGATGTAGATGCATTTAGGGTACCAAAACATACTGTAACTAACATTAAGAACTCCCAGTTACAATTCTTTAACCTATTGGTAGTTTTTTTTTTTTTAATATTCTTTGAAGATTTCCAGATGTTCCTGTGTTTCTTCTGGTTCTTATAGATTTTTAAATATTTCAATTTGTTTAAATGAAAACTTGTTGCTTAATTATTCTTGGGAAACTGGACTGTTTTCTGCAGCAGAAATTGAATATATGTCTAACAGTGATTTCTGAAGCAAATGGATAGTCATTGTCAATGGAAAATTATTTATATTTTCTGGCCAATTCTACTTTAATTTTAGATTATAGTTTTGGGAACTAATAAGAATTCAAAATCAGTTTCTTTGGGGGTAATTATTTAATTTTCTTTGGGTTCAGGAAATATTAACTATCTAAACAAATAAAAGAGTGTTACCTCAGAAATGCCTTGTCTAATATTTAACAATTTGTAAAAGTTTTCTATTTTTCTTACACTTCTTCCAATTGCCAAGAAAGTGTAACAAGAATTAAAAGAAGTATTTTAGTTTGCATATACATATATTTACACTTAAAAGTAATTTATATATTAAATTAGGTTTGTTTAAGATGTGAAAAAGATGACTTTGTAAGTAAGAATACATATTGCTATGTGAAAGAATGTAAAGTTAAAACATGTTGGCATACTCCTAGTTTCTCAGAACAAGAAAATGACTAATCTAAATTTCATTTCAGAATAAAAACCAAGACAAGCCACATAAAAGCAACCTAAAAATTAAACTGTCATCATATTATTTGTTTTTAAAACTATGGAATAATATATCTGAGGAAGATTACTCTCAAAATTGTTTTTCTCAATTTCAAGTAAGTAATTTATTTTGGTTAATATATTGGGGGTGAGGGGGGTGGGATGATCCTTGGCATTGAAGTTGGTACTCATCCTTAAAAGTAACAACTCAAATATCAAACTCTTTAAGCCTCTGGCTCCTTTGACCACTCCCAGAGTTTATCTCCTTGGTTTTCAAGTCCTGGCCCTTTCCCACACTGTGGTTAAAGGGCTTACTGCATTGAACACTGTCTGTAGAAATAGTCATATAGCACTGTCCTCAGGCATCTCCCTCACCCCCCAAAAACTCCTCCATTCCACTGCCTTCTGTGCTGAGATACCTTCTATGTGCTTTAATTTCCTTCTCTGTAAAATGAGTTTTACTGATTTCTACCTCACAGGACTTATTACTGAATAAAATAACCAGCAGATGTCTGCCATATAGTAGCATAATGTTACCCATTTCTAGACTTGTTTCTAGACTCTTCCTTGTTACCTCTTGTGTACTAAGTGCTCTTTAAAATGTTTGAATTGAAGTGAAATGGAAAATGTAACATTTTGTAACATTTATGTATTCCTCCCATTAATGTAAAAGTAGATCACATTGTGGGGTAGGCTCTTTATAGCTGCTCAATGACTCATGTCTATAGATGAGATAATTATGTATTTCAAACACCTTTTAAAAAAAGCTGGCCAGTGTTTTAAATCACCCCATTTAGGCATAACTTTAAAAACAAAACAAAACAAAAAAAAACTCTTGTTTTCTATAGGGCAGGGCAGTGTCCATTTCTGATCTCCTTGAAAAGGAGCAGTGATAAGCCATGGGTTCAGGAGTAACCATAGTTTTCCCAGTGCTGCACATTAGGCTAAATGTATTCCTTTAAGGAGCCCAATTTTCCAAAGTCTTTAGTAGTGCTTTAAAAATACATAAATTATGGTAGGACATATTAAAAGCATATGCCAGGTGTCACAGTAAAGGTGACTTGTCAAAAGGGATTTATTGCTTTGCTTGTGTTTCCTTTTGTGAATTTATAATACACATACAAAAAAGAAGCCTCTTGTTTTAAACCTATTTAAGACTGTGGAATTAGGTCAAATAATTCATTATTCTCTAGTGCTTTAGTTGTCTTCACTATATATTTTGTAAATATATTTATCAGGTTTTTAAAAAATAACTTCTGTTAGCCTTTTTTTTTTTACTTTTACAAAGTCAAAGATTTTCCAAGTTAATTTTTATGTATCATATTTTGGTTAATTGGGTTTAAGGGTTTTAAAATAGAAAGCATATGTTAGGTAAATACTTTAATTTCATATTATTTTTAGTAACAGATGTTGGACCATTTTTTGATTTTTATTGTATACCATTTTCCAAGTAATTTAGTCTTTATCACTATCAAAAATATTGCTTGCACCATTTTACACTTGAGGAAATGAGATGTGAAGAGGTTCATTGACTCTTACCTAGGTTTGTAGTGTGCTTGCCTCATAGCATGTGAGATCAAATAAGGGTATTACTCATTTAGACGAAAGAAGCAGAAAAGCCAAACAGTATTGTTAGTTAATGACAGTGACCGTGAGCATATTCTTAGTCACAGTAATAGTTACTCATATTGATTTACCTTTTCTAAGCGATACTATCTAGTTTCAACATTTTATGATCATTTAGACTGAATTACTTTATGTAAATGTTTTATAATGAAATTGGACTTTTCAGTTAATCTAACAGAAAATATTTTTTATAAGTTTAGTATAATTAAGAAAATACTATGTGAATCTGGAGTCAGACCTTTATATCTGAAGGTCTTATATCCAGGGATTCATCCAATCTCAGAAAGTTATTTTTGTGAGGACAAGTGCATCTGTGCTGTGTGTGTTCAGACTGGTTTTCTCTTGTTATTGTTTTTTAAACAATTGAATATTGCAACTATTTGCTTAGCATTTATATTTTTATTTGATACCATAAGTAACCTAAAGATTATTTACAATACATGGGCTGTTACAGATAGGTTATGTGCACATATCACTCCATTTCATATAAGAGGCTTTAATATCTGAGGTAGAATAATGGGGACTTTGGGACTAGTCCTACATAGGTAGGGGCAGCTATATTTTCATATTTGCTCACAAATCTTACTTTTTTACCCAGTTACACTAACTTTTGCTGTACAGCATTCCTCCTCTAAACTTACTAGTGTCAAGAAATAGCTGTAGTAAACTTTAATTCTGGGCTCGTATTAGTTAAACATCTCTGTTACTGCTTCTCCGTGGGCTTGTTTATATGTCTTCCATCAGTGGATAGGCCAGGTGGTTAGTCTAGAATAGTTTTATTTGGTCTGGGGTTTGGTATTGCCTGTTAGCTAGGGTGCCGTAGAGCCAGAAGTTTCTAGCAGACTAGACATGACTCTTCACCTGAAGATAACACCATAGTTTCCAGGAATAGCAAATAAAGGCAAGCCCCATATGTATTTTTGTTTGATGGTCCAAAACAAATCACAGGGATTGTCATTAGGGGTTTCCTAAGGATATATAGCTAATTAGAGAGTCATTATTATAATCTGTTATACTGTTGCTGGCTGACTCATTTTTCGAAAGGGCCCATTTGCTGACATACGTCATACGACATTGTTCCCTTTGTTAAATAAGTAGTTGTTTTTTTAACTTTAAAAATAATATTAGGGATTGAACCCTATGTGTGATAGACAAGTATTCTGTTGCTGAGCTATACCCTGAGCTGGAGGTGTTTACATAAACAATGTATTTGGTTCAGGTAAACTTAATTTTTTCTGTTACTTCTATTCGTATTCTGTGTCCCATTCACAAATACCTACATTCTCCACTAACTGTACAATAAGGTATTATTAGTTAAGCAATAAGTAGAGTAAGACTACTATATTCCAAGTTTCTTACCTGTCTGCCTTATTCAGAGACCTGAAAAAGCAGATAATTATAGTAGTTTTTAAATGACCATATACCATATATATCTTGTGTACCGCATTTTAAAAAAGTTCAGACATTCTTTAAATATAAAAGTTGTAATACAGAGGTTGTTTAATCTGTACTGCCACCAGAAATGAGACCATATATTGAAGATTTTGTTCTCAAGTGTTTTATCTTCAATCTGATGGGTAAAAGTATAGACCTGAGTTCAATATTAATTTACATTTCTTAATTTCTTATTTGTGTGTATTTGTATGTGGTGTATGCATGCATATACACCACAGCATACATGTATAGGTTGGAGGACAAACTTGTGGAGTCAGGGAGTCAGGTCTTCCCTTTCATCTTTACATTGGATTCCCAGAATCCAACATGGTGCACAAGATTTGCGTAGCAAGTACCTTTACCTGCTGTGCTATCTCCTGGCTCCTACATTCTTTTATTATAATAGATTGTCTTCCTATATACTTGAGAATTATACACACACATATGCATGTGTGCGTACATCTAAGTATGTTTAAGCAGAAAGTGTTTCATGTAGCACAGGCTGGCCTGAAAGTCACTGTTAGCTGGGATGGTCTTGAACCTCCTGCCCGACCTCCTTAGTGCTGAGATAACTGGCATTCACCACTATACCTGGTTTACATGGTACTGGGTAGCAAACCTGAAGCTTTGTGAATACTAGGCAAGCACTTTGCCAGCCAAGCTACATCCCCAGTCCACATGTTTCTTTTAAAACATACTATTTCTCTTGTGCTCATTTTACTGTTGAAATTCTTGGTTCTGAGATGTTCTTCATATGTTAGAAAAATTGACCTGTATCTATGAATCGAGTTGTTCTTACAATAAGTGCTTTTTATTTAAATAGTGATTTTTAAAATTTTGGGGTGTGTGTGTGTGTGTGTGTGTGTGTGTGTGTATTAAATGAACCTTTAAAAACACATCCCAATGAAGTTATACACACATATTTGGTGCAAGAATGGGAAGAAAAGATCCAGCATGGATGTATATTATTTGGAGATTTTATCCTTAAAAGTCTGTGATTTAAAATTTTTGAAAATATCCTGTCTTTTTTTTCCTTTTCTAGATTTGTTTCTATTGTGAGACTGTTTTTTGACATTACAGTCAAGAAATAGGGCCACCCTTTTTATTTATTTGTTTGTTTGTTTGTTTGTTTCTCGAGACAGGGTTTCTCTGTAGCTTTAGAGCCTGTCCTGGAACTAGCTCTTGTAGATTAGGCTGGCCTTGAACTCACAGAGATCCGCCAACCTCTGCCTCCCAAGTGCTGGGATTAAAGGCGTGTGCCACCACCACCACCACCCTGTAAGAAATAGGGCCATCCTTTAAAGGACTATTTTTAGATGATCAGATTGTGTAGCATAGGTAGAAAAATACTTCATACCAATTATAATTGTTCAGAATATTGTATTGGCCTTGCCATTTCACAAGTATACTGTATATATACTTGTGTGTTTAACACAAACACATACAACAATAGTAGTAGAAACATTGCTTTATCTTTTCAGTTAGCCTTTTTCTTTAATCAACCATTGGTGTGGGAGGTACTTCTGTCTTTGTGTTGCTTGTATTGGTTAATGAATAAAGAAACTGCTTTGGTCTGGTAGGGCAGAACTTAGGTAGGTTGAGGATTGGACTGAATGGTGGGAGGAAGAAGGGCTGAGTGAGGGAATGCCATGGATCCGCTGTCAGAGATAGACGTGCCGGAACTTTGCTGATTAGACCATGACCTTGTAGTGATATACAGATGAATAGAAATGGGTTAAATTAAGATGTAAGAGTTAGCCAATAAGAAGCTAGAGCTAATGGACCAAGCAGTGATTTAATTGATACAGTTTCTGTGTGGTTATTTTGGGACTAAGCAGCCTGGCCAGGATGAACAAGTGTGACCTCCTCCTACAAACCATGTAGACATTAGAGTGATTAGATTGTTAGTTTCTCACTGATCATGTAAAATAAAGATAAATAAAATGTAGCCATTTTGGAAAAAAGTAATACTACCAGATAATCATCTAGAGGTTATGAAAGATTTTAGTGAGCTATGGAAGAAATGGCAGAAGTGTCTGTCACCTGCTATATAGCATCTGATGTGAAGTACTTGACTCTACTGAACTCTGTACAAAGAGAATTCAAAGCTGTAAGAGCAGACATATTAGCATGTTTTGAGTAATTTAATGTAGTTTTAAACATTTTAAAGGTTGCCAGACCTTATCTCCACAATTAATTTTATTCAGAAGCATAAAAAAAGTCAAAACCAAGTAGTAATTCTTAAGTGATATGGTAGAACATTGTTGAAAGCCAGTATCTTTTTTTGAAACTTTTTAAATTTATTGAAGTTTTTTTGAGAATTTGTTACTGTCACCAATCTATATATTTAATTGAAACTTGAAGTAATTTCTCATTTATTTGATATGGATTTTTGACATATGATTAGTTCCTTGATTGTTCCTGTAATGACTTTAGAAAGCATTTCTGAGGTTGCAGTGTAGCTCGCTGTGTTCATTTGGTACAATGAGTTTTCTTCAAAAGCTGTTATTAAACTGATAGGATATCCTAGAACATAAAACTACATAAGGAAAATATGACATTTTTAAAATTTTGTTTTCAAATGTTGTATATTCTGTTTACTTATTTTTTGTCTGACCTGTTACAGTTTGTTTCCCATTTCTGTTGGTCTTACTTTGCATCACTGTGGCTTTATTTGTGTTTGTTATTTGGCACACACAAAAGCTTCATGACTGATACAACCTTACAGTAGTTCTTTAAACTTTATGGTGAAGAAACTTTTTTCCTGGTACTTGTACTTGAAACTACAATGAGACAAATCACTAATATATATATACATATATATATATATACACACACACATATACATATACACATACACAAACTCCATTGTAAAAATGATTGCCTAAAGGGAGTAATTGTTACCTAATAGTAACAATAATAATTGTTTTACATCTGTCTTGTTGCAGATCTGTAACATATTTACTTGAATAGCGTTGTAGCTACCTCTTTAGCAATCCAAGAGGATTCCTTAAATGATTCCATCTTGAATCTTATTTCTTGTCTTGTGTCATTGTATATTTTTCTTTTAACTTGATGCTTCTGTGACACCTACTGTAAGTCATGACCTGTACTATATATTAATCCTTCTGTGACACCTACTGTAAGTCATGACCTGTATTATATATTAATCCTTCTATGATACCTACTGTAAGTCATGACCTGTACTATATATTAATCCTTCTATGATACCTACTGTAAGTCATGACCTGTCCTATATATTAATCCTTTTAGTTTATTCCCTTTTGTTTTGTTTTTTTAAAAAACCTACCTGAACCCATTTTCAGCAAGGTTTTTAGACAGTAAAATTTTTGTTGTAATAAATATGCTTTATTCTTTTATCTTTATAAGTTTATACATTTGAAGTAAACCCCTTTTCCCTCTTAGTTTTGGCTTTTGCTGTGTAAATTGTTTCAGTATAAAAGCATATATACTGAAATGTAGTTGTAATTAATTATAAAATTCAAAAACAAGATAAGATATTGTCTCTTATGTAACACAGATTTGTATCCCTCATCTAAAATGCATATGATAGAAAATGTTCTGAATTCATATTTGTTTGTACATAATGAAATATCTTAAGGACAGGAGCCATGAAAATCATTTATGTTTTACCTAAACATACAGCCTGACAGAATGACCCCATCACAGTAGATTGAGCATGGAATTTTTATACTTACTATGCTAATGCTCAAAATATTTGTGATTTGGAGCATTGCAAATTTCAGATTTTCACAGTAGGGATACTAAACCTGTACAAACAGTTTAGATTTTTGATACTCCCAGCTTCCCACACTAATTTGTAAGACTACTACTAAGTGTTGAATGTTCTAAACTATACATGTTATCTTAAAAAAGAACTTTTCTTAGTGGAAACAAATTTCTTAAATATGTCTTACATTCAAGAAGTTTTAGGTAACACAAAATGCTCTTGATAAGGGAAAAAAGGAGGACACAAAGTTGTGTGCAAAGAGACAGGGGTGTGACTCTGGAAAGAGTTGGTAGAGAGATAATGTCAAAATATGTGCAAAAATCTCAACTAATTTTAAAAAAAGGATTATATCTTGAATAACAAGGTCTCTGGCTTTGAACTTGATTTATAGCCTAGGTTTGAATTTGATCCCCCTGCCTGGTAACACTTTGTTTACAGAGGTGTTTCAGTATTCCCAGCTTGACTGTCAATTTTTATTAACTTAGTTTCTTCAAATACTGTCAGATACTATTTAGGCGAATGTGTTTGTAGAATGTTTTTCTGAACCCAGACTATCTGAGAATGACTTGTGGCATGTGCATAGTCCTGACTAGCCTGGTTAAGAATGGCAAGCCTAACTATGCCACATTGTGCAGCTGTCCTAGGATTTTTTTTTCCCAAATTGTCTTAAACACTTTTCTGATGTCTTTAATGTTTTTATTTTCTATATTTGTGAGCACACGTGTGTTTGACAGCATGAGTATGCAGGTCAGAGGACAACTTGTGGGAGTCAGTTTTCTTTCTACCTTGGGGGTCTCAGGGTCAGAGCTGAGGTCAGGAGGCTTGGCAGCAAGCACCTATTATCCACTAAGCCATCTCACAGGCCATGTCTTTTTAAATTCTGACTAGCTAAAGAAAGTTCTTTTGCTACAAAGATGCACTTGCTTTTTAGTTTGGGATTCTTCTGTTGTACTTTTGGTTATTGCATTTATTCCTTTTTGTGGTGTTTTAATATAAATTAATAAGCAGTTTTAAAAGTTCTATGTTGTTTATGGACTGGATAATATTTCTTTCTCTTTAAAAATACTGTGACCATTTTCATTGTCTCCTTTTTTAAATTAATTTTCTTTTCCAAGACAAGGTTTTTCTGTGTGGCCCTAACTGTCCTGGAACTTGCTCTGTAGAGCAGGGTGGCCTCAAATCTAGAGATTCAAGCTGGTATTAAAGGGGTGTGTTGCCATGCCCAGCCTCACTGTCTTCTTTTAAGCATTCAGCTTTTCTATTTTTTTATGTTTTATTACATTTGTCTATTTAGTGTGTATGGGTACACATGTGCCACAGCATACATAGAAATCAGAAGACAGTTTGCAGTAGTTGATTTTCTTCCATAGTGGGGCTTGGCAAGTGTGGCAACAAGTATCTTTACCTGCTGGGCCATGTCTTCAGTCCCATCTTCTCTTCTACTGCTAGTTTTTGATTTCTGCATTCTTGATAAGCTCTTTCATTGTTTACATTACTGATTTTATTTTAAACAATATTGATTCTGTTCTTTCTCATTCCCAATGTAATTTTTATTCTTTCTCTTTTATAGAGTTTTGCTTATATCTTAGTCTTTTGTTTCTTCTTGGCATTTTCCATTTCTTTGCTTTTCTGATAATTTCACAGAAACCTTACTTTAGTTTGTTTTCCTGTGTGTACTATGCTCATGTGAGTGTGTGCATATATGCATGCATATATTTGTGTGTGCATGTAAAGACCAGAGAAACTGTCTCAGAGAAAATATAAAACTGGGAGGATTGCGGATGAACTGTAAATGTGGGGGAAAAGGCTTTCCGGGGTGTGACAATGCTTGCCATTGAACAAGCCCCTTGCTGAAGCTTTAACAACTATTTTTCTGTTCGCTTTTTGGTACTCTTTTGGTACTGAGTTGCTAATGCACCTATCCTTGTGCATTCTAGATCTTTCACACTTAATTTGTTCTTGACAAGATAAAAAAAAAATGATCTTGAGTAGCTTTGGGGATTATTGAATAGCATACTGCTGGTGTGCTGTTTTATGGTTTACATTGTACCAAGAAGTGTAAGGAATATCGGATGTGTTTGCATTGAGTCTGAATGTTCAGTTGGAGCTAATGTGGTGTTAGTTACCTCTGTTTATCATGTTGTTACTTGATTTTTAAATGTTTCACTATAGAATATGGATTTGTTATTTATTCTTCATAAGAATGTAAATTTGTAAATATGTGCACATGCATACAAAATTTTTTCCAAAATGGATGTACCAAGGTATGTAGCTAGTGACAGTGTATAAGATTCAGCATGTTTCCTACCAACATTTTTTTTGTTTGTTTGTTTTATGAGACAGAATTTCTCTCTGTCCTGGAACTAGCTCTTGTAGAACAGGCTGGCCTTGAACTCATAGAGATCCGCCTGCCTTTGCCTCCCAAATGCTGGGAGTAAAGGTGTGCACCACCACTGCCCAGCTCATACCAACGTTTTTAATTGTAAGACTTTAGATTTTTAGTCCTTTTTAAAATTTTAACTTTATTTGTGTGTGTGTGTGTATGTGTGTATCATGTGTCTATAGATATCTGCAGAGGCATTGATCCCCTGGATCTAGGATTATAGGTGGTTGTGAGCTGCTCAGTGTGGTTTCTGGGAGCTGAATCCAGTTCTTCTGGAAGAGCAGTAAACCAACTACTGAGACATCTCTTCAGCCTTTAAATTCTTAATTTAAAATATCTTATTTTAGGTTTGTATGTATTTCTCTTAGTAATGACTGAATTTTTTTCATCACCTTTGTTCTATCAAACACTGATAGAGGAGTGTTGAAATTTCCAACTTATAGGTTTGTCTATTTCCTTTTAGTTTTGTCAGTTTTTTGTCTTTATATTTTTTGCTAATGTGTTTTGATACTTACTCTGTTAGTGTTAGGTTCATACATACAGATTTGTGATTGTCTTGGTGGAATAATATCCTAATCACTTGATAACAAAAAATTCCTTGTATTTAAATCTTATGATTTCTGCTTCATATTCATGGTATTTCTTGTCAAGCACTGTTAGTTTACCATGAACTGAATAGATTCTGGCAGTAGACATAAGATTCCCATGTGCCCACTAAATAAGGAGAGCTGGTAGAAGTTAAATACTAATCTGAAGTGCTCTAAAATCTGAGCTTAATGTAAGTTTCAAAAAAGCTTAAGATTTTGTATTTTCTGTTAAGGAATGTTCAACTTGTATATATTAGCAAAACAAAAAAATGTTAATAAATCTTTTAAAGTATTGGATGGTTATGTCTACAATGCCTTCTGTACAGTCACCAAAAGATAGTAAGAACCAAAGGAGGAAACGTTCCCTTCATGACTAAGTGAAGAATGAGCTTCAATAATTTGTGAGGTATGAATCCTTTGTTTAAAAATGAATATGTTATAAACATAGGGAGAGAAGTAATAAAATGTGTCAAAGGATGAGTAAAGTTTTTACTGTTTATCTAATATTTTTTTAAAATAAAAACCTTATGATTAGGAAAAATTGTTACTTAGTCTGAAAGAGGGCTCAAATTACGTAAATGGTGATTTCTATCAAGCCTGACAACCTGAGTTCAAACACTAGGATCTCATGTTGAAAAAGAGAATCTACTCTCACAAGTTGTCCTCTGATATAAATGTGTGGTGTTATCACACATAACTTGCACACAAATAGAACATGTAAAAAAAAAGAATAAAACATTAATTCCCAAGCATAAAATCTACTGATATTCCTCTCCAGTTTGAGGCCATCATTAATCCCCTGTATGCTAAAGGTATTTCCCAAACTATAGTTTGTGTATAAAACTGTCAATGTTCTCATTAATACAAATTAATCCTGGGGTTGGAGAGAGGAGTCAATGGTTAAGAACACTTGTGACTCTTGAGAGGACCTTGGTCCAGTCCTAGTGCCCACATGGCAGCTCATAGTTCTCAAACTAACTATCTGTCACTCCAGTTCCAGGGAACCTGATGCCCTCTTCTGGCCTTTGTGGGTACCAGGCACACATGTGCACAGACAAATGTGTAGGCAAAACACTCATACATCTAAAATAAAAATAATTTACAAATATAATCCCTTGTGCTACCATTATAGGAAATAAAAACCTCTGGAAATATCCTAAGAATGAGTACTAACAGCTAACTAAAATCCATTGGGATTTTTACATATTTTAAGCTTCTCAAACTATTCCGTATTAATAAAGTCAGACTGCGGGTAACCTAAAAATCTTTTCACGATGTGGTACCGAGCTGTTGTTTCAGCTGCCACTGGTTCTTCCTGAAGTTTTCCACACTAAACTGCTTGTTCTTCCTCCAAGTGAAGATCTTCAAGACTTTGCATATGCTCATGGCTTAAGGAACACAGTCCTGGTGGGTTAGTAAATTTGCAGAGTATCTAGCAATGTCACTCCTCACAAATAAATTTGAAGGAGTATATGCTGTTTTTCTGTGTGGTACTAGTGCTCATCATGGTAAACTCTTCATACTAGAAGACTGTCATGAGCCATTTGCCTTTGTGGTGAAGCCTTCACTGAGTTGGCCTTTGTGCCATCCCTGTACTTTTGTTAGAACAGTTACCAAATGATTTGAGAGTTTTGCTTAGCTTCCCTACTACCGTGTGAGTTTCTTTAGAATAGAGCAGTGTGCTGTGCATCTCTGTGTCCTCAGTGCATGGTGCCTGGACATGTCATAATTAGAAGAAAAATCTTGTGAAAGAATGACAGTATATGAGCCACTCATATGAGCCAGTTTCATAAAATAGGATTGTAGGTAGTTAACGGGGGCTGGGTTGAGGGGAATGGGAATTTTTTGTTCAATAGAACAATCTCGGTTTGGGATGGTGGAAAAGTTCTGAAGGTGGTTATAGTGGTCATGGTTGAACAATACTGTCATTAAATTGTGCATCCCAAGAAGGTTAAAACGATAAACTTCATGCTATGTTTTACTTTTTTTGTGTGTGTGTATGAATATATGTGCATTTGTGTATAATATATGTGCATATGTGTATATGTGAGTGTAGAGGCCACAGGAGGACTTGCTTTGTTATTCTGCTTTAATCCCTTGAGAACAGGACCTCTCACTCAGCATGGAAGTAGCTGATGATGGGGCAGCTGCCAGCAGGCCCCTCAGTTCTCCTTTCTCTGCCCCTCACTGTGCTGCACTTCCAGGAGTGTGTGATTTCACATTCTTACTTGCTGAAGCATCTCTCCAGCCCTGACAGGTTTCTTTTGTTGTTGATTGTATTTTTTTATATTTTAATTTATTTTGTGCATCTATGTGTGGGATTGTATGTTCCATAGCCAGAACATCATACAATGGAGGTCAGAAGACTGTCTTTGGGAATTGGTCTATCCTTCAACCATGTCTCGGGTTGAATGCAGGCCATTAAGCTTGGCAAAAAGTGCCTTTATTCAGGAGCTAGCTCTCTGGCCTTGACAGTTTTTTAGAAGATAAAATTCATAAAGATAAGGATTCTGGTTTATTTCACTTTTGTTCTCAACAGTTTTTAATGTCCATTTTATTAGATTTATTGTTGAAATTATGTCTAAATATTTTAAAATGTTTTAGTCTTTGAAAACTTCATACATGTATACAATGTATCTTGACCACACCCACCCCTCACTTCTCCCAAATTATGTTTTCTTTTGACATAATACTTGATTGTAGAGTATGCCCATCAGAAAGTCTATTTAAAAAACAAAATTTATAAAAGGGAAAACACATATAAAATATTATTGAATTTTTTAATAGTATATGAAATTAATGATGAAGTGGTTGTCATTTCCTGCTAAGACCAGTTGATCACTGAAACTATGGTAGTGCTAAACCACATGTAGAAATATTTTTCACTTGTGTACATAACTATTATAAAACTTACTAATTTATAACTTTTAATGAATTAACAAAAGAAAAATAGCATACTGTAATAAAGGGTATATGAGTGTAGACTGGTGTCTCAAATATTTTGTTGTACTTTATCCCTTTCACTTAAAGGAAGAGCTTTACAGCTTTCATTGGCCTATCTGGATTGCTAGTGTCATTGCCGCTTGTTTGGGGATTGCCATTAAAACAGCGGTTAACATAAGCACTACAGTACTGCGACACTAAGACAGCTGCCAAGTGACTGTGATGGGTAGAACCACATGATGTTTAACTGAAATAAAAGGGAATTATCATCTGTATCATAGCACAAGCATGGAAGTCAGAAGAAAACCCTTGCAAGTTGGTCTGGCCTTCAGCCATGTATGTCTTATAGACTGCATTCTCTTCATTAGGCTTGGTACCAAGTGCTTTTACCCACTGAGCCAGCTTTCTGGCTCCTGACACTTTGGATCTGGTCCATTGTAATCAAAGTGATGTATATGTGTGTATAGCATACTTGTGCACATTTGAGTTTCTAATGCAGTGGTTCTTCCAGACTTATAAAAAAATTTCTGTGGGACAGGTTTTAAATTTTTGTCTTGTATTTTAATTATTCAAAACATTCTTAAAATTCAAATATATTTTGATCATATTTTTCCCTCCTCCAAGTGCTTTCTCAAAAAACAAAATCCAGTACAACAACAAAATCCCCCAAACCCAAGGAAATAAAACTACACTCAAAATGAGAAAAAGACTCCCCCCCCCAACACCACACACCAAAGTATAACCAAATAAAAAGCACACAAAAAACTCCAAGTCCCTTATACATTGGTCAGCTACTCCTGAACATAAGGCCCGCCCTGGAGTAGTTGATATACCCAGTGACTGTTATTCTATTAGAAAACTAATGTTCCTTCACTCAGCAGGTAGAAGTGACAGTTTAGTTGTTAACCTTTATTCTAGTAGCTAGGTTTTCATTTATTCATTCATTTAAAAAAATATATCCAGGCAGTGGTGGCACATACCTTTAATCCCAGTACTCAGGAAGGAGAGGCAGGCATATCTCTTAGTTCCAGGCCAGCCTGGTCTACAGAGAGAGTTCCAGGACAGCTAGGGCAGTTACACAGAGAAACCCTGTCTTGAAAAACAAAACAAAAAATGTTTATCTACAGAATTATACATGTATATATGTAATAACATATAAGAAGATATAACAAAACCTATCCATTAAAGTTAGAAAAGACAAACCAGCAGAAAAGAACCCAAGAGAAAGCACAACAATCAGAGACCCACTTGTTCACACACTCAGTAATCCCATAAAAACACTAAATTGAAAACCATAAATATATGTAGGGGTCCTGTGCAGAGGCATGCAGACCCTATGCGTGCTGCTTTAGTCTTTTGGGATAATTTAAATGTTAGATTTATTTAGACTCTTTTCACCTAGCAGTCTGCTACACTAGATGTGGGATAGTGCCCAGAAAAAAAGTGTTGGTGTTTCTGATTTGGGTAGCCCTGAGAACCTACCATAAAAATGTCATTTTGAGCCAGGCAGTGGTGGCTCATGTGTTGAATCCCAATCTTCAGGAGACAGAGGCAGGTGGTTCTCTGAATTCAATGCCAGCCGGGAGAATGAATTCCAAGACAGCTAGTGCTACACAGAGAAGCCCTGTCTGAAAACAAAGAAACAAACAAACAAAAATATGTTATTTTGATGACAGCACTGTTACTTTGGTGTCATTGAAATTGTTTGTTTTAGAAGCAGAGTAGCATCTCATTATTCAGATAGTTAAAATGTAACTAAGTGCAGCAACTTCTTCCTCTTTTTGGCTGTATCATTCCAATGGGCTGTCTTTTTCTTGCCAGTCACTGCTACATCTTTATTTACCTGCCTGTAAATATGTCACATCTTTGTGAGAGAAGTGAGATGAAGGGCACTTGTATCCGTTGCTTTGTTTAAATTTAATCTACTTTTTTTGAGGTGTAATATATATGTATAGTAAAATTGATCAGTTAGATGAGTTATGGCAACCATATCTAGTCATCTCAACTTGTGTCACACTAAAAGTTTGTGTGTCATTGCCTCCTCATCTCTGATCCCTAGCAATTATTGGTCTTCAGTATTAATATGATTTTACCTTTTCTAGAATTTTTTTTTTTTTTGGTTTTTTGAGACAGGGTTTCTCTGTGGCTTTGGAGCCTGTCCTGGCACCAGCTCTATAGATCAGGCTGGTCTCGAACTCACAGAGATCTGCCTGCCTCTGCCTCCCGAGTGCTGGGATCAAAGGCGTGTGCCACCATCGCCCAGCCTTTTCTAGAATTTTATATAAGCGGGATCATGCAGGATATAGTTAGATTTCTTTCATTCTCTTGCATGTTTCAGGAATGTTCTTTAGTTTTTTTAGTTGGTTTTTTTATTACATGGATATACCAGTCACTAAATTATTGATACTCAGATTGTTTGTTTTTAGTTAGAATGTTGTTTTGAAGAAATACACTTGAGTACTGTGTACAAGTTTTTTTTTTAACTTGGTTATATATTTTCATTTCTCTTATAGCTTCATAAGAGTAAGCTTGTTCATATAGTATGCTTACTTCTTAAAAGACTACCAGACCCCCCCCCCCATGACTGTAACTTTGCATTAGCTCCAGCAATGTGTGAGAGGCCTAATTTCTTTATACCCTTATCTGTTGTTGTTGTTGTTGTTATTGATTTGGTTTGTTGTTGTTGTTGTTTGGGGGGGATAGGGTTCCTTTGTGTAGCCATGGCTGTCCTGGAACCAGCTCTGTAGACCAGACTGGCCTCGAACTTAGTGATCTGCCTACCTGTGCCTCCCAAGTTCTGGGATTAAAGTTGTGCATCACATCTGCTAGCTTTCATAACCTTCTTAACATTTGTTTAGGTCTCCTACTTATTACTCTGTTGTCTTTGGTGCTTTCCATGCTCCAAAGGTGTGAACTAGTTGTAAAGCACTAGCTCCTAATCCTAAAATAATTGTCTATACTTGTCTTTTGTCCTATTGTAGAAAAAGTTGGTCATCCTCTGACATAGCATAAAATTTTAAATGTTTTTACAGTGTCCAGACCTTCTTTAATTAGGCCTTAGATTTGAATCACAATTAATAATGTGAAAAGGTCAAATTATTTTGCCAAAGTCCCGAGTTTGTATTAGAAGTTCTTGGTTTCATTTCTTCTTTCCGTCTGTAGGATTATTTTGTCTCTTAGTTAACTTCTGGCTAGGGATACTAAGATTGCTTTTTTTTTTTTTCCCTGTAGAAGGGTTTCCTAGCATTTGAAAGTTGGGTTTGAAGTATTTCCTACAAGGGCATCTGGGTTTACTGATGATTCAGAACATATGTGGCGTGCTCTTTGGCTAGAGGCTAGAGGCCGACTCTTGGAACCACCCACATAACTCTTTGCAAATCATGAAGGGTTTTTGTAATTTTTTTCAATAAATGCAATTTTCCCGTTTAGTGTGTTAACACAATGAGTAATGTACTTTAAGTATGGTTGAAAATTAGCTCCCTTCCCCATGTAAAAATTAAACACAGAAGCTTATAAATTACCGTCAGTCTAAATGTGCTTGAGTTCTCTCTTCATGGTTGTCACCGATGGAAGTAAAGAAGTTTCTGGGGTTTTCATAAAGTTACTTATGTTTTTTATAAGTAATTATAAAGTATTATTTTTATTTATTCTTTGAAAAACTCATACACATCCACAATGAACTATGATCTTCTTTATGTCCATTTCACACCCTCAACCACTCCTATATCTCCCAAAAACATCCTCCTCCCAACACCATGCCCCCTTTTCTTTTTTTAGTAGCTCATTAATTAGCACTGCCAATGTGAACATAGGTATGGGGACGTCCTCTGGAGCACAGGAAACCTTCCAGCAGCTGTACCCACAAAGAAGCTGTACCCATAATGAACAATCACTATTGTTCATTCCCACAGGTCCTATAAACTGCCAATTGTTCCTGGAGACCACCTATGCCAGAATTTTGGTTGGCTTGATCTTATACAGATCTTATAAAGTTACTTCTTTAAGTCCCTGCTACTGTGAAGAGTAGAAATTCTTAACATTTTCTCAGTCTTTAAAATGCTGTAGCAATGACCTTCATAGTAGGAGATTTCTAATTAGGAAGTAAGAGAATCCCAGGAATAAAATCAAGTCCTTGTAATTTGGGAGCTTGCCATAGCTCACAGCGCCCTCCAACATGGTACCCCCTGCATAAAGATGATTGATTGTACAGTGAAATAAGTGATTCATAGATTTTAAGATATTTCCAAGATATATAGCTAACAACATTTTCTATATCTAAACAACTCTACAGCTAAATTATTAAAGCAACTCATTTAAAAAATCAGCAAAAGACTATGGACATTTTGCTAAAGAATATTTTTGAATATTCAGTATACAAGCGTGGAAAAATGCTTATTAAAGTCACTATTCAATATCATTATAGCCATTCAAATGACTACCATTAAATAACCTAATAGCAAACACTGGTATGAATGTGGTGATATGACTCTAGCTTTGATGTGTTGCTGGTGAGAATATAAAATGAGCTAAACACCTAACATTTGACCCACTGTTTGTCAAGTATTTACTTAAGATAAATAAAACCATACACAAGTAAGTAAGTAAGTATAAGCAAACCTTATATTTAGAATAGCAGGAGCCAGTTATCTTGCTATTGGTTAGGAGAGAAATATATAGAGGAACAGAATGTCTCTTTGGTGTTGGAATGAGATTGGAGGTATCGTTTTGAGCTCATAGTTTCTCATAGAAGGATAGATAGAAATATATTATGTGTGTACAAACATTCAGTATCCTCTTTTTCCTTTCAGACTACATTTCATGTAGTACAGTCTGGCCTCAAACTTGCTATGCAGCCAATGAGAAATTCTTGAATATTGATTCTCCTGCCTCTTATCTCCCTAGTGCTGGCATTACACCATTTCTAGATTCTGATTTCTAAACATTATCCAATTTAAAAAAGGGGTATCTCTTGAGAAATTATTTATTCTATATCTGGGGCAGACAAAATACAAGGTAATCCTAGAGCATTTTAGATATTTCAATTTAGGGTTCAATTAACTATATAAAGAAATTAAAAATTGTTCCAAGTTTGGCACACAGTAGCATTTGGGAGGCCGAGGCAAGGCAAGATTTTCAGTTCAAGGTCATTTGGGCTGCATAGAAGTTCTGATTGGGAAGAGAGGGGAAGAAGAGGGAAGGGAAATTCTTATTCTTGTTCTTACAATAAAAAAGGAAACTGAACAACCATATATATCAAGCCAGGTGTAATGGCTCACACTTTTAATCCCAACACTTGGGAGGCAGAAGCAGGCGGATTTCTGAGTGCGAGGTCAGTTTAGTCTACATAGTGAATTCCAAGACAGCCAGAAATGTATAGTGAAACCCTGTCTCAATACAAACAAGCAACAAGGAGAAAAATGTTGTCACAAGGTAAATAAATGCCTAAACTAGAAGGCAGGTGAATATTGAGAGCCACATCTTACTGGAAGTCATTAGAGCCAAGAAGTGGTAAGGAAATAAGTCTAACATATAGTTGATATTTGAGTGTAAACATTTGTGTTAAAAATTACTAGAACCCAGTGTTAGAAAACCTCACCCTTCCTTGAGATTTTTCCTCCCAAGAACCTTTCAGGTTCTCACAGTGAAGATGGTGGTGTGCCTTTGGACTTCTAAGGAAGCTGAAAGTGGAAAACTACCCAGAATCCAGTAATTTAGGCAAAGAGAACTCCAGTCGCAGATATCACTAGCATTCTTGTTTTTTGGAAAAGGGAGGAAAAGCTGAGAAGTACTTATGAAATCCGAGGGTCAGGCGTACTGAGCAACTGAAATCCAGTCATGGAACTGTAGAACACATCCTCTCCCCTAACTTGTTTCAACAGGTCTAGTGTAACTAAAAGAACTATAATAGGACATGCATGCATGTACTAAATAGTTTCCAAAGATGATGTATAAAAACAAGGCTGTTGAATAAATTTTATCTAATAATGTCTATATAGCTACAACAAACAGTAGAACATTAGCTGAATTCCTAGATAGATATGCCAGAGATTGGGGGTTTTCAGATTGCGAATTTAAGAATAATTCTAATGTAAAAAGCAGACAGTTTGAAGCATAGGAAATGCTTGAAGGCTGGGCATGGTGGTGCACACCTTCAATCTCAGCACTAGAGGTATATACATGTAGATCTTTTAGTTGGACAGCAGCCTGGTCTATATACTAAATTCTAGGTCAGTCAAGGCTATAGTGAGACCTGTCTTTAAAAAGGGGCAGGGGGAAATGCTAGAAATCTAAAATACTATAACAAACGAAGAGTAGCTTTGGTAGGCTACTCAGAAATATTTGAAGTAATAAAGGCTGGAATTAATGGCAGGTACTAAATCATAGATCTAGGACAGGATCACTATATGTCTCAGAAATGAGTACCTAGGTATATCATATTCAAACTGCAGGAAACTAAAGGAAAAGAAAAAATTATAGATGAAGTGAATGGAAGCATTATTATAAGGGATATTTAAAGTTAAGTCTCATTAGAGACTTCTAAAGAAAACAGTATAGATAGATATAAACATATTGTAATAGCTTTGTTAAGCTGGAATTCATATACCATATGACTAACCTATGTACAGGTTCATGGTCTGTGATACATTGGGCAACCAGCACTACACTTCTAGAGCATTTTTATCACCTAGAAATATATTTTTTTAATAGCAGGAAGGGCAATTTTATTTATTTATTTTCTTTATTTTTTTTGTTTATTTTTTTTT
>NW_026067910.1:929426-973269 GCF_014885135.2 Alexandromys fortis | reverse complement strand
TTCGAGACAGGGTTTCTCTGTGGCTTTGGAGCCTGTCCTGGAACTAGCTCTGTATACCAGGCTGGTCTCGAACTCACAGAGATCCGCCTGCCTCTGCCTCCCGAGTGCTGGGATTAAAGGCGTGCGCCACCATCGCCCGGCTCATTCAGAACAGTAAATCATTTTCAAGGAGTACAGATACTATGGCTCATTGTTAGGAGGTTGCAGTTATGGCTGCTCGGCACCACTCCCTGTACACTTGTTAGGATATGTATGCATGATAGGATACATATTGGATAAAGCTACTTACCCCTTGGCATTCAGGAAGCCTGGAAAAGAGGAGGAGCTGGGATGGCATCCCCTTGTAGGATATACATTCAGTGCCCTACCTCCTTCCACTAGGCTCCACACCCTAAGGATTTCTGTCACCTTCCAGAAGTGCCATAGGCTGAGGACCTTACCCTAGTGTGTGATATTTGGGGGACATTCAAGATTTAAACTACATTTAAACACATTTTAAGATAGGGTTGTCTCTTTTTATTACTGAGTTAATAAGTTTTTATTCTAGATAAAAGTTACTTATTAGCTACAAGGTATGCATTTTTCTCTTTTCGTCTTGTGGATTTTTTAAAATTTCTTGTAGAAATATAAATTTAAGGTCCTTTAGTATTCAACTACCTTACAGAACAGTTGAATACTTTGCTAGACTTACTGACGATGATAATTGCCCTTGCTATTTTGTTTTTGAAAGAAAACTCATGTTTTTAATTTTTAAAAATTTATTTGTATTATTTTATATGTGTGGGTATTTTACACACATATGTGACTGCTTACCACATGTGTGCCTAGTGCCAATGAGGATTTCTGGAACTGGAGTTACAGAGAGTTGTGAACTGCCACATGGATGCTGGGAATTGAACCTCAGGTCCTCTGGAAGAGCAGGATGCTCTTAACCTCACTGAGCCCCTGAAAACCCAGGCATTTACAGTTGAATTAGTTTTCTTTATTACCATTGTTTAAAGTATCTAAGATGAATTTTAAAATTATAACCAGAATACTAGTTTTACTTTGAGTTTTGATTACTTATCTTTATATTGAAAAAACAAAAAAATTAATGTGTGTAATCATTTTAGCTAAAACATCTGAACAAAATTTTTGTTTCACAAGCTAGAATCTTACTTTTGCCTAAGGTTAACAAACACTAGTTACTTTAGTGACATTTATTATGAAATGCACATTTCCTTAAAGATTCAATCTTGATACTGCTGTTAGCTGTTTATTTTTAAGAACAGGCTTTACAAAAAAGAAAATGGTATGTCACGGTGTAGGACTTTTGGTAGTATGTATATTGAGCTTCATAGTTACTTAAAATTCAAGGTAATTTCTTTTTCTGATTTCGTTTGTATAACAATAATTTCAAATTAAATGAACTTTTAGGTATTATTTCAACAACTTTCTTTTTTTTTATTGAAAAAAAAAATTTCCGCCTCCTCCCAGCCTCCCAATTCCCTCCCCCATCTTCATCCATCGCCAGATGAAGGTTTCTTATATATTAACCAGTAAAGGATACTTGTAATCTAGAAACAGGGTCCTTAATTAGCTTCATTCTAATTCCCTTACAAGAAGAGGAAGATATAAGGGCATTATTTTCATTGTTAGCATTTGAAAGAAATTATAAGGAGAAAATGAGATAAGAATAAAACAACTTTCTAGCAGGTTCAATTGCAAGTCCTCTTCTACGGTGTTCCGAGGTTATTTTGGCTCTCCAGAAGGCATAGTGGCAGAAGCACGAGACAACGGGTCATACTGTAAGGAAGCAGAAAGATGGCTGATCCTCTGGTTACTTCCTGCTTACTGTGGACCCCAGCTTATGGTGCTGCTCACAGTTAGGGTAGGTCTTCTCAACTCAGTCAAAATCCACCTTCAAAGTCATACCCAGAGGTTTGTCTCTTAGAGGATTCTAGATCCTGTCAAGTTGGCAATCAAGCTTAACCATGACAGCCACAGAGTGGAGTATGATAGGTGAAATGTAGTTTTACACTACCATCTAATTCTGTATAGTTCTATATCGCCCATTTAGTAGTTTCTTAACTGTTTTGTCTTTTTGTTAAGTAGGTGTTTTTTTAGTATGTTCTTTTATTTTCCTTACTGTTTTTATGCAGTTTTAAAGATTATTTTCTTTGTGGTAATTTTACTTCCCCATCTCAAAGTGTTATTATTTGAATTAAGCCCTATGTAATTTTACTGTACAATTTTGCTCAGTTAGGGTCCATTTTCTTTTCCTTTGTTTGTGCTGTTGTCATCATACAAAGTATATCTTTCTACCTCATAACCCTCATCATGATTTTATAATTATGGCTTTGTAGTCTTGTCTCCTAAATGACATAGAATAAAACAGGTATAGACAAAACTATACTTGTCTGTTGTGTTTTTCTATGTAGTCACCTTTATCCTTGCTCCTTATTTGTGTGGATTTCTGTCACTGCATATTTTCATCGCTGCCTAAAATAAAACACTCTTCAGTATTTCTGTTAGGACAGGTTGGCGCCTAACAAATTACCTCATTTTGTTTATCAAGGAATGTCTTAATCCCCTACCCCCTTCAACTAATCACCTTTATAAAGGACAATTTTGCTAGATACTGGATTCTTTGTTGATGATTTTCTCCTTTGATAACTCTGTCATCCCAACTACCTTTCAGACTCTGTGGTTTCTAAATAAGCCATCTATGAATCTCACCAAAGCAATTTTGTATGTGATGACATTTTTCTTCTGGCACTTTAAAATAATGTCTTTGTCTTTTGGCAGTTTGATTATGATATGTGACTGTCTTTGAGTTTATCTTACATTAAATCTTGTTTTTTATAGATACTTTTAATTAGAAATTTGTTAGTCATTATTTCGTCAAATACTCTCCCTGCTTCTCTTTTTTTTTTTTTTATCTCCTTGTTCTGAGGCTCACATTGTATTTGCAAGTGGCATGTTTAATGGCATCCCAAAGATCTCTGAAACTTTATTTTTTAAATTCATTTTTATTCCTCAGATTTGAGAATTTAAATAGATCTGTTTTCAAGTTCACTATTTTTTAAAACCAGTTCAATGGCAAGACACCAGCCGTGTTCAATATGTTAACAGTCTACTAGAAGTAGACTTAGATCCCATATGCCAAGGGTCTAGTATAAAGGGGTCCACCACTCTTCTTGCATGAGAGTCCCTTGACCTACTCTCCTTGTGTTTCATTAATTTGCTAGAGCACCCAAGAGAACTCAAACAATTTATTTATTAAAAATATTACGGGGGTACAGGTGAATAAACAGATTAAAGAGATATGCAGGGGAAGGGGGCTGGCAGAGTTCGTGGGTCTTATGGCATGTTTCCCTTTAGGAACTTCTGTGTGTTCCAACAGTCCAAATGTTCTTCAAACCCAGCCCTTTTTGAGCTTCTGTTGCTGTGTCATCACATGGGCCTGATTAGTTGTATCATTGGACATTAGTTGTCACCTCTTTGCCCTCTCTGGAAGTTAGGGGTGGGGCTAAAAGTTCCAGCCTTCCCTGATTGATTCCTCTGGCAACCAGTTCTGCATGTAGAACCCCCAGGGACTCCTCATCTTGTTAATGTACAAAATACAACAAAGAATGGCTAGGTCTGTGGTTTGGGAGTAACGTACTTGCCTAGCATGTACCATATTCCTGGGTTTC
The DNA here is from genome assembly GCF_014885135.2 of Alexandromys fortis. Taxonomy (NCBI): domain Eukaryota; kingdom Metazoa; phylum Chordata; class Mammalia; order Rodentia; family Cricetidae; genus Alexandromys; species Alexandromys fortis. The sequence continues at coordinate 969,592 of NW_026067910.1, read as the reverse complement.
ATGAACAGCATTGTGCATTGAACAAAAACAAAGACACATTACAGATGCAAAGGCTTTAAGAGCTTTATTCCAAGAACCAGGGACATAGAACAGATATGTATTTTTCTTGTGTAACAAAATCTTAGATAATTTCAGTTACTTTGTTTTTCATATCCAAAGTTTCTATTTAGTTCATTTAATAGCATATGTTTTCTCTGATACTTTCCATTCGGTAAGACATGTCTGCACACTTCCCTTTTTCCTAGATAAATACACGTGTCCACATACTTCCCTCTGTGTCCTGGATACATAGACGTGTCTGCGTACTTCCCTCTGTGTCCTGGATACATAGACGTGTCTGCATACTTCCCGCTTCCCTAGGTAAATAGTCCTTAGGTTCTTTGGGATATTAGTTCCTGGTTAGGAAGTTTTTGTCCAGTAAGTTCAGTATATAGCATACATCAAGGACAGTTTTCTGAAATGCTTTTTCACTCCTCGTCTAAAAGCTGTTGTCCTCTTTTTAAAAATCGTTCTGCCTTTTAATCCATGGCTATCAGCGGTTAGGCCGCAAGAGCCACTGCCTGAGGGAATTCTGTTCCTTCAGGTAGTGACTCTTTCAAAAATTATGTGGGGAACTTATCTAAATCTCTATCCCTCTAAAGAATTCAAGATTCAAAGGTTGAGGTGGAATTCTCAGAGATGATTAACAAGCAGCTCACTTCTCTCCAGAAGCCCTCCTGTGTGGCCCTACTCTCCTTAAAAACCCTTCTGCATCTGTCTCCTCCCTACCACTTACTTCCTGTCAGCTGGGTGATGATGCAGCCTCTTGACTGCAGGTGAATTTTATTTAATCAAACATCTTTGTATCATTAAGCAAATGTCCCAGAGCACAAGCAAAAGTAATATACCTTAGCCGGGTGGTGGTGGCGCACGTCTTTAATTCCAGCACTTGGGAGGCAGAGACAGGTGGATCTCTGTGAGTTCGAGGCCAGCCTGGTCTACAGAGCTAGTTCCAGGACAGGCTCCAAAGCTACAGAGCAACCCTGTCTCAGGGGTGGGAGGTGAGTAAAATACCTTAAAATAATGTACCACAACAGTAAGCCCATATTTTCTGTCTTATTTGTAATATTTTCTTGAAAACTAGATATTTTCAAGTTAATAGGAATTAAGTTAAGTCAGATTGTCCACACCTTCAGTGTTTGTATTTGTTTGCTTTTATTTCTTTAGTTACTTGGCTGACAGATTTTGTGTAGTCACTGTTTTTGATCTTTCTGCACAGCTATCCTAATACAGTTAATGGACCAACTATTTTTTGAAATGCTTTTCTCAAATCTTTTAAAAAATGTTTGTACTTAAGAATTTCATAGTATATATTTCGATCATATTACTTCACCTTCCCAAACTCCTTCCAGATCCCTACTTCCCTACATACAACCCCGAATTCATGTTCTTTTTCTCCAAACAAAACAACAACAAAACCCCACAAAAACCATGGGGTTGGATTTGTATTGTCCATTTACTCTGGAGTATGAGTTTGGTTGATAGACCAGTGTCATTCCTTTGAAGGAAACTGAAGGAGAGCCAGTATCTCTCCATTGTGAAGCTTCTTGGCCAGCGGGGGCACTTTTTGCCCACTTGCTGTTTTCTCACTTTGTCCCAGCATTTATGGAAGGATACTTGCTGTTTCTTGAGACACATGTAAAAGTGGGCCTTCTCAGGCCTTTCCTGGGCATATACAAGGACTATGAATGTACGTAGCCTACCTAGAAGTCTCTCTCTTGCTTTCAGGTTTCTGTACATTCTCTTGAAAATCTTAGTCTTACTTAAATTTCAGATGTCACTTTCTCTAGGGAGCCTTCATAGGTTCTCACAGATGTTTGTTGTATCTCTACATGTAACTGGGTTGTCATTGCAACACCCATTATGCCATTCTATTATTTCCTGATTATGCATCTCTATCTCCAAATAGAATATAATGTCCATGAGGTCAGGGACCGTAAATATGAGTAGTATGTGATTTATTATCTAACATTGGACTTTGGAAAGTTGTTTAATGTATAGAAAACTTACAGCTGTATTTGAGTTATTCTCACTATTAGTCATATAAGACTATTGTATGAATAAAGTAGACTCTTGAAATAATAAAAATAAATGAGAAACTCCAAAGGACTATTTATAAAAGGAGAAAATTAAATATCTAGCATAGTCATACATCATACAGAGAAGTATAATGCAATATGATGTGTTGCTGAAGTTGAGAAACTGGTATTGTACTAGATAATGTATGTTACAGCCTTTGAAGTCTGAAAAGTCTCTTGTGCAGCTTATTCAACTTGTAACAAGAGCTGTCAGTCATATAGCACCATTTAGATAGGATGTGGAGCATCTCAATGAAACATTTGTTACAAAAGTAGGCAATCAAGTTTGTTATATTGAAATATTTTGAAATTTTTATAACTTTTCAATGTTTTTACTATTGCTAGTTAAAACTTTTGTATCATCCCCATCTTTATAAGCAAAGAAGATTTATTTAAACATCATTAGGAGGCACTCTTTTCTACCACGTCTTGCCAGGTGTTTGAAAACCATTATGTGACACATTTTGCCAAATCATTTTTTAAAACCTTTGTTAGACCTTCTGCGACAACATCTTTCAGAGTGGAAATTCAAAATAGAAGAAATTTGAGGACTGGCAAGATGACAGCTCAGCAGTTACATCTGGTAACTCATGACTATCTGTAACTCCGACTTCATGGGGACTCCCATATTTGTGGTCCCCAGGTGTACCCACATACACTACAGACACCTAGATACATACACATAATTAAAAATAAGATAATTGAAATGTGTTGTGATACTAGGTTTTCTTTTAACTTAAGTGATATTAAAATTCTTATCACAAAATATACAAGGTGATAGATGTATTAATTAGCTTTATTTAATCATCTTACAATATATTCATAGCATATATGCACTATATAATTAACTGGATTTATTATAAATTTTACCTTAATAAGATTTCTGGAGACAAGCAAATCAATATATTTTCTTAGATTCACATATCACCTAGAAGTAGCTAATACCCTAAATCTTTAAGAATTCAAGATACTTTATTAGATTAAAATACGTTTTATTAATTTTGAAAAATATTCTTAAAGATGTGTAACATATTTTAGTGTAGTATAGTGGATGGGTTCCTGGGCTGAAGGCAAGATTCTTCACTAGGCTGCAGCTCTCTATAGCGTCAGTTATCTACCGGAGACTTCTCAGAGAAGCTGCTGCTTGTAGAGCGCTCTCTCAGCTGAGCCTCATCCTGACTAATGAAGTTGAGATAGAATAGTTTATCTCTAATGAGACTTCACGGCGTGTGGTAGCACACACTTAGAGAACTGTTATAAGGCGACAGATCTGGTCTGTACCATGTAAAGATAAACAGTGCTGTTGTGGAATCACAGATTTGACAGTAGAAACTGCTGCTTATTACGCAGTTGATTTATATACTTATTTTGTACAGAGTCTCTCTAACATTTGAGTTTCTTATTTTGTTTCTCTTCTCTGATGCCCATTCTATATTAGAGTTGTTAGTATTATTGCCAAGGAATTCATTTGTAGTTGTTTTGTATGTGTGAGGCACCAAACCATCTGTAGGGACCAGAGAAAGGTAGATCTGTGTTAATGCCGTCAGTATGGCTGTGAATGGTACTGAAAGTATTCAGAATGGGAAATTAAATAAGATGGAATTCTTATCAGATCTTATGCCCATTTCCTCCTTTATCATAGTTGATGTTTTCATGGACTTTTTCCTTCAGATATGTTCAGGCTTTTAGTTCTTTCTTTTGTCCCTGAGCAATTATTCTATTTTGTTGACTATTCTTTCATTTGTTAGTATTTAGTAAACACATTGCATGTGCTGTGCTTGAGTCCTGAAATTACTGTGTTCTTCAAACAAAAACAGTTCTATCAAGACCCAAAGAATTTGTCATAGAGTGAGTCAAAGAAACAAATTTTAAATAAAACAATAACTGAGAAGTTAAAAGGTTAAGGAAACCAACATTAACTTTTTTAAGAAACTGAGTGTTTAAATTAAATAAAAAGGTGTTTGGTTTCAGGTTTTGTCAGTCTGCTTTTAAATCTAACCTCAGTTACTAAATCACGCTATGCCTTAGGCCAGCAGTTCTCAACCTGTGGGTCACATCAGATACCCTGCGTATCATATATTTATTTACATTATGATTCTTAACAGTAGCAAAATTACAATTATGAAGTAGCAAGAAAATAATTTTATGGTTTGGGGTCACCACAACATGAGAAACTGTGTTAAAGGGCCGCAGCGTCAAGAAGATAGAAAACTTAGACTGTGTTAGCCCATGTGATACTTGGCAAAGTTGTTTCTTAGGAAGAAATAAGTGCAAAAAAAATTTAGTCTGGTGTGTTTTGCATAGTTTCTACCTTCTCCCTAAACCATATATCCCCAGATTTTTGTAATTCCAAAGCTTAAGAATAGAAAATAATTTCTGACTCCTACTAAGAAGAAAATGTGAATAGTGGTATACAGTTGTTTTTAAAAATACTTCATTAGTAGAAATTAAAATTTGTAATTGTTTCTCTTAGGCATTTTAACCAAAATTCCATTTAGATACGTGGATCATAAAAAATCCTATCCTAGGTCCTTAGAGTTTCTTGTGAAATGTTACTAGTGATTCTGTGAATCACTGATCTTGAATTTACTTGTCAGCTTACAGGAAACATTCCTATCTCTCCATCCTTCAGCCTCTCTCTAGTTAAGCGTATTTGCCATTAATTCAACTGTGTTTTATATGTACAAGGGTAGTTTTTAAAACTTTTATTCATGAGATACTTAGAAAACATGTAAGCAGGTCATCAGTAGACTGAGATCTTTTTTAGATCCACTCATAACCAATTTTCTTTATTTGAATAATTTTAAACTGTGTTTTTTGGAAACAATTTTATTTAGAAATAAATTTACTACATAATTTGCTTTTAATTTAAAATATTTTTTATTCCTCTGAAATTAAGCTTCATAAATGCTGGTACAAATAGAAACTAAGTTTCAGTGTAGTGACCACACAGTTTCTAAGTTTTCAAAAGTAGCATGGCTGGTAGTTGAGAATACTGCAGCCCACAGCTGGTTATGTAGAGCGGTGATAAAGGATTTTTCTCACACATGAAACCCTAGTTATCAAAGTTTGGTCCCAGCACTAAAATAATAATCAGAATATTGTAGCCTAGGAATTCTAGAGCTTATCCATTGTGAAACCGACCGTTCTAGTATTGCTCTGCTTTATATAATCACTTGTAAATATGTTGTTTCTGTTTGTAACAATACCTTAAAAATGCGGCAGTGGATGTGGTGCTGCACACCTTTATTCCCAGCCCTCTGGAGGCAGAGACAGGTTGGATCTGTGAGTTCCAGAATATTCAGGGCTACATAAAGAGGCCTGTCTCCAGGGTGGGGGAAAGGGAGACCAGTGTTATTTATAATAAAATGTTCACAGTATTTTCTTTATGTTTTCTATAAATCTCAGCTAGAAATGAGAAATAGTGATCAATAAAATAGCCACTTCTACCAAAAGTAAAGGCCGAGTGATGAGAGTGAGGAAAAGGTAATAGGCAGAAAGAAGCTTGGAGATTTTTTTACAGAAATAGCTCAGTGGTAGTGGATGGCAGTAAGAGAAATATGGACGTGTTCTCCCATCACTGCTCTTTTCCGTTTGAATAGACAAATGACACACACCCAAGAGGAACCAAGGACAGCGCTCTGTGGGTAGGAACCACTCCATAGCCCTGCCAGATTCAGGGAAGGATGGTGCCTCTGCTTGATTTTTTTTTGTTGTTATTTAACCTTGGCATGGATTTTGGTTTTGTGGCAGTTTTTTTTCCTTTCTCCTTTTGAGTCTTACTACTATTTCTTTCTTTTCAAAAAGAGACTTAGTTTTTATTTATGTGTGTGCATGAGAACTTGTGTGAATTTATGTGCACCATGTGTGCGGAACTCATGGAGGCCACAAGAGGGGAGGGGAGGTCCTGTGAACTAAACCCAGATCTTTCAAGAGCAGTGAGTACTAAGCCATCTGTCCAGCCTCTCCTTTCTTTCTTTATCGTGGCTGTGCCCAGGTAGTGTGCTGGTCAGTCAGTGCCAGTTTTGCTTCTGAAAAGTGTGCGTTTTTGTTGGTTTTTCACTTTTGGTTCACCCACTCCATCACATTGTATCTCCCTGTAAAACCATCCCATCAAATAGGAATTTTAAATATGCAGAAGTCTATTTCTATTACATACAATTGATCTATAAGTTGTTTTGTTTTCTTCCCAACAGCAAAATTTTGTCTTTACTTCCCTTCCTATCCCCAATAGCAAAATTTCATACATCGGAACTTTTTTTTTTTAAGATAGAGCTATCTCTATCTTAAGGAAGCCTCTAAGGTAAAAACATTAATGCAAAGAGGTAGTCGTTGATTTTAGTACGTGTTCAGTGACTTTTGTAAGCTTTGTAGCACTGTCAGATACTTAAAAGTAGTCAGAATGTAAGAATAAAGTAGCTACATATCTTTTAACCAAAACTGCACAGCATTTAGATAATATACTACAGTGCTTATGATTACAAAATGTTTACAGATGTTTTATTCTTAAATATAGTTAAGACAAGTGGCTATGGACTAATTTTTTTCTCCTACCTTATGTAAGTTATATCGCCGTTAGATCATTTAAATGATTTGCTTTCTGAATGTTATATTGTTACATGTGTCTCAAGACTAAACTTTATAATGTGTTACATTTTAGGTCAGAAGACATGTCTTCATCTACATGGCATCTTTCCTTACCTCTATGTGCCATATGATGGTTATGGACAGCAACCAGAAAGCTATCTTTCTCAGATGGCATTCAGTATCGACAGAGCACTTAATGTGGCTTTAGGCAATCCATCTTCCACTGCTCAGCATGTGTTCAAAGTGTCATTAGTATCAGGAATGTAAGTATATGATAATATCCTTTACATTTTGCTTTTCTGTTTTTCTTTTGTTATTTTAATTAGAGGAAAATGCTTAAATAAAATATATCTTGACTTGTTTTTAAACTTTCATAATAATGGAGCTAAGGTGAATTTTTTTGAAACTTTTGTAAAGTAACTTTTTACTGGAATGAAAAGTAAATGGCTACCAGTTGTTTTTGTTTTAACCTTTCCCATTTCTCTGTTTCCTTGAGCTGAAGAAATTCATGTAATTCATATTCACTTTATGGCACCTTTTTTTAATATACTGTTCTAGATCCTTGGAATGTTGCTCAGTCTCTTGCCACTATACTGAACACCTGAGACAATCAATTTATAAAGAGGAAATATTTAATTTGGGTTGCATTTTATAGATTCCATTTATATGCCCATAGTCCATTGATCTGGTTTCTATGAGCCTGTGTCGAGAAAGTACATCATTACAGGAACAGTAACTGAACAAATTGTTCATCATAGGCCAGGAAACAGGAAAGGAAAAGGAAGAGACTATTCCTTAAGTCCCTTTGAGAGAGCATGCTTCTAATGGTTTAAAGACCCTCACTAGACTACCTTTAAAGGTACCTTCTCAGTAGTGCCTTTAAGTCATGGACATTTGGAGGCTAGCCAAAATCTAAACTATTTTACTTGCATATTGCTAAACAAAACAAAAATCCTTAGAGGTTATATTCTAATAACAAGAAAAGGTAATAACCAGTACATCTTGATGAAATAGATTTATTTGTTACATGATCATTGGTGTAGACGAAGAGAAGATGGAAAACACTAAGAAGATAAGACTTGTAACAGTTTTAGATAGGGTGCTCAGAAAGGGTGTCATGATAAGATCAGTGACGCTGCTATCATAGGCTACAGAAGGTAAAAGAGTAAGTTGGAAATGAGTAAGCAGGCGTTCCGGTGGCTGGAGTGGAAGAGGAGTTAGGCGAGAGCGACAGAAGGAGAGTAGGTAGATATGTGGGAGAAAAAGATCATGTAGACCACTAATTTTCAAGGTATATTTTTCATACTTTGGTTTCTAGTATCTCCAGCATATTTGATTTGAAAGTTGTGAGATTGTGGTTTTCAGATCTCTGAGGACAGGGACTGTATCTGAACAATGGCAGGTGAAATCCAGGACTTTCCATAGGCCATTTTAGCCAGACTCTGAGTCCAAGTAGAACACCAAGTCAGGTCTCTTATATAGAGACTTGAGACTTCTCTAATAGCTTTGTTGTATTCTTTGTTTTTGAATTACCTTGCAGTAGAAGATACCTCACAGCTCCTGCCTCCATTTCTTTCTCCTTTATCTTGGATCAGATCTGTATCTAAGCCTGATGGTCACCCCAGCCTCTTTGTCTCCCTGCTCCTTTCCTTTCACGCATTCTCCGTAAAAAAAAAAAAAAAAAAAAAAAATCCACGCACTGCATTTCTTTTTTGGAGAGCTTGAGCTAAATGAGAAACTCTGTTGAATTTTCTTCTGAGCTGCTGCATGGCACTAAGCAGCCAAAGCCTGACTTAAACTAACTAGAGTTTCTTTAGCAACTATATAGGGGAACACAGATTTTGGAAGACATACAGGTACAATATGACTATTTTATCAGTCTAGGTAATAAAGTGTGGTGGCTGGAACTAGAGTAGTAGCGAGGGAGTAATGCAGAGATCACTGTCTTCATATATCTGAGATTTACTGTTGATTTGGTTGAGAGCTGTGGGATATGTCAAGAATGACAACAGGACTTTTTGCTCAGAATTTTGAGTCTGTATTGGTGGAGCGTATTGGAGGAAAGATCTGGAGTCCGTGCTTGGACGTTTGGGGTTTATATGTCTGTACTATCAAATTATAGACCTTACATTTTTCTACTTTCTTACATCTTAATCTAGACTTTCCTTTGGATAGTATTTTTTAGTTGAATTCTTTTTTTTCTATTGTCTGACTCCAAGTCAGTTAAAAACAAAAGGCAGTCTTTTCATAATGTAATTGGATCATTTAAAAAAAAATCTTGTCGTGCTTGTGAAATAAAGGTAAAACCTTTAACCATAGCTATGTAATCTGATGTCTATTTACTTCCTATTTACTGTGTTCCATCTAGAGACACATCTTTGCTTTCAGTTCTTATGCATACTAGACTGTTCCCCACTGCGTTTTTGGTACAAGTATGACTACTTTAAGTAGAATGTTGTCATGATTATTAGTATTCTGTATATTAGTCCACTCTTTGTTTATTTTAGCACTTAACTTGAATTATTTTAATTTTTATTCTTAATTTTATGTTTTTCCACTAGCTTAAAAGTTCAGTCAGAATTGGCTTTGTGGGAGCCTAGGCAGTTTGGATGCTCACCTTACTAGACCTGGATGGAGGTGGGTGGTCCTTGGACTTCCCACAGGGCATGGAACCCTGATTGCTCTTTGGGCTGAGGAGGGAGAGGGACTTGATTGGGGGAGGGGGAGGAAAATGGGAGGCGGCGGTGGGGAAGAGACAGAAATCCTTAATAAATAAATAAATAAAAACAAAAAAAAAATGTTCAGTCAGAGAAAGAACCATGTTTACTTGTTTATTAGTACACACTAGTACCTTTTCACACTGTTGAGCATCTTATTAGCCAAAAGAGAGACAATAATAGGATATAGATGTGGCTGTGGATAAGATACAACTACAGATGCTGAGAGAGTATTTGTTTGGGGGACTGTGTCACATGGTCATAGAGGCTACGTTGCAGTAGTCTGAATGCTGAAACCCCTGGGATGCTGGTAGTCAGTCCAAGCCTCAGAACCAGGAAGGTTGATGGTCTAATTCTCAGCTTCAGGCTGTTGATGTGAGTCCTAGAAACTCACATCCAGATTTTCCGAAGCTGGAGAGCTTGAACATATGATCTCTAAGAGCGAAGAGAAACTGTGTTCCAGTTCTGGAAAAGGAGAGAAAAATCACCTTTTCTCTGTCTTTTTTGTTCACAGTGTGATTTGGATTGTGTTCACCTGCATGTAGATAAATCTTTCTTACATATTCCCCAACTAAGCAAGCTAAAATTATTCAGATACTTTCAATGGCTAAGAGAAATAGAAGGCTATGTATAGAATGTCTATATATAGCAATATATATGAAACCAAATTTCCAAATAATTTTGGTTTAATAGTTAAAGACTTACTCAGTATATGAAATAAAGAGACTAATTGAAAAAAACACTAAAGATTGTTAACAAAGATAATATGGACCACATTAGCAGAGGTTTCCTTCCCATTTATTTGGGTAAAGTTGACCTATGTCCTAAGAGCTGTTTGTATATATAAAAAATACCACAATAGTAGGAGAAAGTTGGAATTTACTGTATTAGTCAAGGTTTTCTAGGGGAACAGAGTTGATAAAATATATATTCACATATAAAGGGGATTTATTAGAGTGCCTTCCAGGCTGTGGTCCTGCTAGTCCAACAATGACTGTTTCCCAACAAAAGTTCAAGAATCTCTCCAATAATTGTCCAGCCTATGGGGCTGGATGTCTGCTGATGTTCAGTGTACGTGTCTGAATCCTGAAGAAGTTGGCTGAAGGAATGCCTCGGCTGCAGGATAGATGAACTTGCCAGTGAGATTGAGGGCAAGCAGGCAAAAAACTTTCCACATCCTTTATATACATTTAGGGTTGGTCTTCCTTCTTCAAATAGTGCAATCAAGAAAATTTCCTCACATGTATGCCCCACTGTTGGGTTTTTAGTTAATTCCAGATATGGTCAATTAGATACCCAAGATCACAGTGCCATACATCTTTTATCCCTTTCTTCATAAAAATAGCAGCAAATTTTAGAAGCAATTGTTGCAAGGGAGAGGGCCACCTGGCTAGCTTAGCACCGAAATAACCACACAGAAATTGTATTAATTAAAACACTGCTTGGCCCATTTGCTTTAGCCTCTTATTGGCTAACTCTCACATCTTGATTTAACCCATTTCTATTAATCTGTATATCGCCATGTAGCAGTGGCTTATCGGGAAAGATTCAGCATGTCTGACTCTGGGCAGCTCCATGGCAGCTCTCACTCTGCTTTCTTCCTCCCAGAATGCAGTTCTGTCTTCTCTGCCTACCTAAGTTCTGCCCTATCAAGGACCCAAAACAGTTTTCTTTATTAATTAACCAATACAAGCAACACATAGAAAGAAGGACCTCCTACACCAAGCAATAGCGTCATACTTCACATCAACCTCTGGCCTCTACATGCACACACATACTACACACATGTGTGCACATATATAAGCATACATGCCACACACATAGGAAGAGGCATCCGTCCATTCTTTTTAGTTTTTCAAGACAGGGTTTCTTTGTGTAGCTTTGAAGCCTGTCCTGGAACATGCACTGTAGATCAGGCTGGCCTCAAACTCAGATCCATCTGCCTCTGCCTCCCAAGTGCTGAGATTAAATGTGTGCACCACCACTGCCCAGTGTGAATATTATTTGGGATGGTGAGGTGACTCAGTGTTTAAGAACATTTCTTGCAAAGGACCAGGGTTCAGTTCCTAGCATGTAGAACATGTGGCTCACAGATGTATTTAGTTTCATGACATTCAGATGACACTTGTTCTGGCCTCATTGGATACCAGGCACATGTGTAGTATACTCACATACACATGAAATTAATAAATCTTAACAATAAAGGATGAAAGACAGAGTTGATCAGAGAATACAGTTCTGAGAGAGGTGAGTTAAGCTGAGATCTGATGAAGATGGAAAGGAAGCTATACAAAAGCCAGGAGCAGAGCTTTCCAGGCTGAGGAGATAGCTAGCCAAGGGGATACATGAGGAAGGATCAGATACAAGCAAGGGATCAAATTAGAGAGCCCAAAATGGTGTAAAATAGACAGGGAGAAAGAACTGTGAGTGATAATCACAAGGTTAAAGTGAGAGACAAGGATGAGATGGAAGCACATTTTAGATGTTGGAAACTAGCAGAATTAAAATTTTAATAGAAATTACTTGCTAACAATAATAATAGAGATAGCTCTGACCCAGAATGTGAGAAATTGTTTTTAAATTTTTAAAACTTTATTATTTTGTGAGTATGTGCACAGTGTCTGGTGGGTGTGGGCACCTGTGTGCTGTGGCATATAGATGGAATCAGAGGATAATCTCAGGTGTCGTCTTCATCTTCTGCCTTGACTTGAGATAAGGCTTCTCTGTAGTGTTTTTCTGCTGTATACTAAACTGCATGCGCTGGCCCATGAGCTTCCCGAGATTCTCTGGCCTCTGCTTTCCTTCTCCGTGTAGGAAAGGTGAGATTGCAGGCACCTGTGTCATGCAGCTGGCTTTACATGCCAGGTGTTACTGGAGTTTGAACTCAGTCTTGTGCTTTTGAATGACAAGCACTGTTACCCACTGTCAGCTCACTAACTCCTAATTACACATCTTTGAAGATTCACGGTTTATCAGAGGCATTAGAATTTTATTTTAGGTCCTTCTAAAATTATATGGAAACCTCACTTCTGCCTTCATTGAAAATTTCTCTCCTTAGTATGATCTGCATCTCTTTTTCTTCTTCAGTCTCATATCCTGGGATAACAAAATAGGATTCTTAAGCCCATGAATAGTTATTCAGTTACTCAGTTGGGAGGGGTGGTCAGAGGCCTACTCATGGGATTTGTTACCCCCTCCAGCATGTGGGTCCCAGGATTTAAACTTCAGTCTTCAGGTTCGTTGGCAGACACCCTTAACCACTGAACCATCTTACCAGTCCCATTCAAGCTCTTAATTTCTGGTCTGTTCATTTTTCACTGACTTCATTTGTTATGTATAGATACCAAAGACATCAGCTACTAAAATGTGTCATGTGTTGACATACACGTTTATACATAACACATACATATATGAGTGCATATATATGATATATAATTTGCATCTCCCTAGTAAACTTGTGAAATTAATAAAGCTGAGTAAGGGAGGTCTTATAAGTGCTGTTAAAGGACACTGTTCACGAGTAATGGCAATAGACTATATTGTTTTGGGGCTTCTTGGGCTTTCCTCTTACTTGAAAGGAGGGGTTGCTTGGCAGTCACTGCGGGTTTTGTTACTCTAAGGCTTCTGAAGTGGAAGGCATTGACCCCTCTGCTGTCCTTCAGTTTTTGCTTTTGTTAAGCATTTCTTGGGCTGGGTAAATAATTAACTAAGTAATAATGTTTGCTCTCCAAGCATGAGGACCTGAGTTTGGGTCTCCAGCACCCACATAAAGATCCCAGTGTGTATGTCTATATGTGTGCTTACAACTCCATTGTTTTGGGGGGCAAAGACGGAGATTGCTGAGTCTTGCTGGCTGTCGGCCTGGTTGCAAGTTCACTAAATGTCTTAGTTACTATTCTATTGCTGTGAAGAGACACCATGACCAAGGCAACTTGTATAAGAGAAAACATTTAATTGGGGACTTCCTTATAGTTTCAGAGGCTTGGTCCATTATCATCATGGCATGGAGCATGACAACATGAAGGCAGGCACTAGAGCAGTAGCTGAGAGCTACACCCTGGTCATTGGAGGGGGGGGGNAGAGAGAGAGAGAGAGAGAGAGAGAGAGATATGCTGGGTCTGGCATGGGCTTTTGAAACTTCAGAGCCCACCCCCAGTGACACACTTCCTCCACCAAGGCCACACCTCCTAATCCTTTTAGTCCTTTGATATAGTGCCACTCTATGATAACTAAGTATTCAACTTTGTGGACCTATGGGGACCATTCATATTCAGACTACCACAGTAAGAGATCCTGTCTTAAGGAAACGTGTGATAGAACAGAACACCAGATATCCTCCTAGATCCCAAGAGCATGCACGTACATGCACCTATATACAAGTACACACACACAAATTCTCCTTCATGTCTGACAGTAGACTTGGTGGTTATGGTAGTTTTCATTTTCATGCAACATATTTTTGGAAGATTTATTTTTTTAATCGTGTACTCATGTGTGGGTGCCTGCAGAGGCATTGAATTCTCCTGGAGCTGGAGTTTCAGGCAATTGAAACCAAACTGCAAATTCAGTACATATTCTTAACCATTGAACCATCTGCCCAACTCCAGTGTTTTTACTTTCTGCAATATTTTTGGTTTTGTTGGAGAGACTGAGGAAGACTCACAGTCCTTACTTGTCATAGTTTTCCTCTGGCTGCTCTATTGTATTCTGTTTTCTTTTTGCAGTACCTTTTCCCGTCGTGTGTCTGCTGTGTGGTGCTAGGGATAGAACACAGGGCTTTACACTTACCATACAAGTACCTCGCCAACCGCACCCAAGTCTAGCTCTTGCTGGGTACAATACTCCTGTTTGGCAGGGTTTCTACCTCACCCGAGAACTCAGATCACATCTTTTTCTCCCCTGTAGTATAATGTTCCTGCTGGAACTTCTGCTTTTATCCCAGTGACTTAATACTTGCCTTATTTTAATGATTTTACTTCGAGTTTTTTTTTTTTACTTTCTTTGAGTTTTGAGAATTGATTTTAATATTCCTTAGAGAGATGCTTTTTAAATAAAATATTTTAGAATTACTCTGAACTTTCTGGATGTGAAGAACAGTATCATGTAGTTGGGTCTACTGTGAACTCCTGAACCTCTTGCCCTTAACCTCAACATTTACCTGGCCAATTGTAACATTTTTATCACTTATTTTGTTTGCTAGATTTTTCTTATGCTTTTCCCCTTATGTTCTGAAATCTCATAAAATTAATATGACCTGCTTAATGGAATTCAGTTAGTGTCAACATCTTTTTACTTTTTGAAACCTGGCTGGATTATTGCAAAAGACCTATCCTCAGGCCCAGAAATTCTTCTAGATGCTCAGTTCTACTGTTGAGATTCTCAACAAACTAGATACTTAACTTCATTCATTTTTTTTTTTTTACCTTCAGGATTGTTTTTTAGTGTTTCCTGTGTATATCTCTTCAATAATTTAATTTTTAGTAATTAATTCTCCTGTATCTTTACTTAATGATTTTCACAGTTATACCTTGAGTTGTCTTCCTAAGTTTATTTGTCTGTTATTACTTAGTATTGTACAAGGTCTTTTGGAAAGATTCATTCTCTTGAGAGGTTTTTGCCAACTAATTAATTCATTTCCTTTGTACTCTACTAGATGATTACTATGTTCCTTTGGAAGCCCATACTACATTTTTCTTTTTCATGCTTCTTTATGCTAATATTTGTGCATCTGCTAAGTTAGTTCCCTGTGCCAGTTTGTGTGGTGACTTTAGTAGTAAGAGACTTTTCTATTATTTTGATTGGATATGGCATGCTGATTGGTGTTCCTAGTGAGACAAGTTTTTATGGATGTATTCAGCTTTTTCAGTTACAATCAACACTAGCAATATCTGCAAGTTTCTGTAGACTGCAGTGGCTGTGGGATTATACTGCCAGCCAGAAAGTAGTTCCCTTAGATTGGGCCCAGCTACAAATGTGATATACTTGTACATTCTCATTCAAACTCCACACTAAATGAACAACTTTTTCTAGAGTTGTGATGATTAAGTGTAAGTTAGAAATGGTTTGCTTTTCTTTTTTGTCCCTATTTTTGTCAAATCATTTCTTTTAAAAAAATTTTCAAATTTTTTCAAATGCTTTGGTGTTTTTTATATGAAAATCGCTAATAGGTTTAGTTGAACGATTTTGGGGTACTTTTCAATGTGTTTTCATAATATTAAATAACTATTAAAGATTGAATTAGGCCAACTGAACCTAATTAGGACAATAAGTTCCATTTCTGATTTGCAAAAATATTTTTAAATGTTTTTCTTTTATTTCAGGCCTTTTTATGGTTATCATGAGAAGGAAAGACACTTTATGAAGATCTATCTTTACAACCCTGCAATGGTGAAAAGGTACAGAGATAAATGAGACCAAAATACCAATGACCATGACTTAAATGTTTTAGTGAGAACAAGAAAATGATAGAAGGGCTGTGTAATTTTAACACCGTTACAGTTAAGAACATAAAATGTCCACACATATGAGTAGAAAAGGTCCCATTGCTTAGGTTGTGTGAAGGATATTTCAAAGGTAGGTCCTTTTTATGGCTCCTGTCTACTTCTTTCTGTCTCGGATCTAGTGTGTTTGTTGAATTTTGTAAGGAGAGATGACAACTGTGTGCTGTATGTAATGTTGGTGCCTTATTGACCAGTCCATATGTTCAAAACTGAAAAGGAGATAGCCCTTTGATTTCAAAGTAATTTAAGACTTGTGAAAGACTACAGTGTTGTAGTAGGAGCGGCGGGGCTGCATCCCCAGCACCCCAGCTGCCTGCTAGCTTATGCCCCTAAATAATTACACGAACACTGTATTCTTTTAAAACACTGCTTGGCCCATTAACTCTAGCCCTTACAGGCCAATTCTCATATCCTGATCAACCCATCTCTAATAATCTGTGTAGCATCAGTCTTACCGGGAAAGATTCAGCATGTCTGACCTGGCAGCTTGCTTCATGGTGTCTGCCCGGGAGCGGGGAGCATGGTCTCTGCTCCAGAGAGCAGAGCTGTTGAGTCTGAGCTCACTTTCTCTTCCTCCCAGCATTCTGTTCTGTTTACTCCACCCACCTATGTTCTAACCAATAAAATGGGCCAAGGCAGTTTCTTTATTAGCCAATGACCTTCCTCCATCACTACAGTGAGCAGGCTTCTTGTTGGTTCCTTACTAGTTGCTTCATATTTTGAATTTTTTTGTTTTTGTTTTGCCTTTAATTAGTCTACTGCATCTAATTTATTTTCCCAGTTATTCTAGAGCCCATGTTATTGAAAGCAGGAATGAAACAAACACATTTATTTCATTGTAAATTCACAAGGTTTTTAAATGTACATGACAACAAAATATAAATGGCCTTTTGGATGAGTACTTAATGTTCTTATTCAGGAGAGCTTCTCAGTTAATATTACTGAGTTCCAAAAGTTAGTCATTTGCTAAGAGATAAGTTGAATGATTCTTTATCTACAGTGGTTTAAGGAACTGTAAGAGATGCGAGAACCAAAGACTTGAAATTAGCTTTGAATTAAACTGATTGAGCACCTTACCGAATTTTAGATAGATGATTGATGGATAGATAGATGGATGGATGGATAGATGGATGGATGGATGGATGGATGGATGGATGGATGGATAGATAGCCCTAATCCCAATA
Source organism: Alexandromys fortis (assembly GCF_014885135.2). NCBI lineage: Eukaryota > Metazoa > Chordata > Mammalia > Rodentia > Cricetidae > Alexandromys > Alexandromys fortis. The sequence continues at coordinate 952,487 of NW_026067910.1, read as the reverse complement.
GTTATTTTCTTTTATATACAAGTAAAATAGTTTTTGTACAGCACACCCCTGACCTTATACAAAATAGTTTCTGTTAAGCACTAAAATAATTATATAGAATTCTGCCAAGAAAGGACTTTCGTATCAGATCTCCTCTGTTCACTTTTCTTGTAACCATGGAGTACAAAAGAACACTTCTTGGGATTCTTATTATCTTTTATATACCCAGTGGTAAGAAAGTAAACATCAGTCATTTTTCCTTTTCAAAAATAAGTTATCACAGTGTTATAATCCTTCAGATTTATTTATTGTGTGTGAGTGTGTTTGCCTGTCTGTGTGTGCACCGTGAGCATAGGCTACCTGAGGAGGGCAGAAGAGGGTGTTTGATTTTCTGGAACTGGAGTTACAGGTAGTTGTAAGTTACCTGTTGTGAGTGCTAAAATTTTTCTTTAAAAAATTGGGGAAAAAAGAACTTGTTGACTTTTGGTTACTTTTGGAAGGGCTGGTACAACCAACTCCATCTTGGTGATTTGAGACAGGGTCTTGTCCGAAAGCCTAGACTGGCCACAAACATATCCTCCTGCTTCAGCTTGCCATGTGCTGGGATTGCAAGCAGTCACTGATATGCCCAGTGTGTATTTCTGTAAGTTGTTAAAAATGGTTTAAAATTTTGCTCCTTTTATTACATGAATTTTTTTTATTGAGAAAATTTAGTTTTCTTTTCTTTAAAACTTTGATTTAAACTTTTAACTTCAAATTAAATACAAATTTCTGAAAATTTTGTGAATTTTTTTGTTTTTTGTTATATATATAGTCATTGCTTCATTTGATATTTTAAAGAACATAATCCTATAACTTTATTTTTTTAAATCTAGAATATGTGAACTTTTGCAAAGTGGAGCCATAATGAATAAATTTTATCAGCCTCATGAAGCGCATATTCCCTACCTCCTACAGCTCTTCATTGACTACAATCTTTATGGGATGAATTTAATAAATCTGGCTGCTGTCAAGTTCCGAAAAGCAAGAAGGAAAGGTAGGTTAATTTTCCAGTTCAGATTAAGGCATTGAAACAGGTGCTGTGTAATCAATGACTTACAAAATAGTATATATTGAGAAGTTAATGCTGAGTGGCTAATGAAGAAAACTAAATGCTCAGAATGGGGTTTGAGACTACCAGGAAAAACTTTTGAGAGAAGTTTTCTGGAGCTGGATAGATGGTTCAGTAGATAAGAGCACTGGCTGCTCTCCCAGAGAATCCCAGTTAGATTCCAGCATCCACATGATGACTCAGAACTATGTTTAATTCTAGTCCAAGGGATTCAATGTTATTTTCAGGCACCAAGCACACAAGTGACAAATAGAAATACTTGCAGGCAATATACATAAAAATAAATAAATCTTTAAAGTAGTACAAAAGACAATAGTTTACTGAAATATTCACATGCTATATAATTCACCTACTCCTAAGGAGACAGCTTGAAGATTTTTCACCTATTTGGAGCTATGAGACATTGAAATAGATTTAAATATTTTAGTCACCTTGAAGGAAAACTTTTTATACTTTAGGACTCTAATCTGCAAGCTTCCCAGGCCTACGACTGCTAAGTAATCAATAATAAACTTTCTGTTTCTGTATATCTATCTTATATATTTAGTATTGGTAGATTTGTACAATATGTTGAAACATAATTTTTATACTTACTATAATATTCTTAAGGTTAATCCATGTGTTTTGTATTAGTCCTTCATTCCTATTAGTGTTGTGTTTATAACCTGCATGTTTTGTTTTCATCAGCTGATGGTCATTTGAAAATCTTTCCTTTTCTGATTCTTGTTAACAATGCTATTTTGACACTTCTGTACATTTTTTTTTCTTTTGAGCATATATACCTTGGAGTAGAATTTTTAGGTTCAGTGGTCTAGCTTATAAGAGAGGGAGAGGGAAAGAGAGAAGGAAGGAGGGAGGATGCACACATGTGTATGCACATTGATGCACATATTCTTGTGTAGATGAACACTTTATCTATTGTGTAATCTCTTTTTTTCTATTTCTTTTAGAACAAAATGAAATGGACATTTTTCTTTTGGCCAATATGTTCTTCTTCGTGGCCATATTTTCTTCCTTTAGTCCCATAGTTCTTCACCCAGGGGTCAGCATTTTTGTCTCTAAGTTTACTAACTGTTCTCCTCCTTTGGTTTATTTTCTTCTACTATTCCCAAACCTTAACGGGCTACAGTTTGAGAACAGTCTCTTTTAAAAAAAAAAATCATTTAAATGTTGGGCAATATTCAAACAATAGCAAATACACTAAAGAATATGCAAATAATAAAAAGTGCAGACCAAAAGAGGTAATGTAGTAAGGATGACTTTCACTTTGTTTACCATGGGAAATTCAGAATCTTCTTTGAGTCAATCATACTGCTGTAAGAGAAACCCAAGTCCAGGTCTACCTAGCAGGTGGAAATTCCAGAATAAGGTAGACTCACCAGTACATTTACCCTTAAGTTGAACACAGGTGAAGAACTTGGACACTCTTAAGACATTCAGTCCAGTTAGGATATCCTGGGACTAAAACATTCTCATATATGGAATGTGAGCTAAGATGGTACTAATCTGGTAATATTTAGATCTAGTTAAAGAAAGTTCAAATCCTCCCTAGAGCATACTCTCTTAATATTCAAGTATATGTTCAGTACACAATGTACTAGAATATATTAGAATTAGTCTTTGTAAGTCAAACCTTGTAAACACACCCCAAATCAGCAAAGAACTCAGTTGGTGTCATCATTGGTGGCTACTAAGAAATTAATCATTTGTAATCTTTATCGAGTGAGGATACTGTGTGCAGAGTCCTACTATACAATGTTATATTCACTAATAGTTTTAAAAATTATTTTAGGCTCTCCAACTGTTAATATCCTTATGTGAAACAGTTTAGATGCAGCAAAACTCCTTTTAGAAAGAAAATACTTTATAGTGACAACATGTACTTCATACTACATTTATTTAAATGCATAGACACTAATAATGCCGTGAGCCTAGTTCATTACTCCCCTTCACAGACCGAAATAATTCTTTTATTTATAAATTAGTATACTAGCTAATAATAACCTCAAGTTTTAATGATATTAAAACTTTTCATCTTCTCATTGACTTAGAATAATATAAAATCTCTCATATGCAGCCAGATTTTCTGAGTGAATAGTTTTACTTAGGTCCTAAGAATCACTAAGAAAAAAGTCATATAAAGAAGGTTGAGATAGACTTGACTGCCTATTAGCTTCTTTGTAAAAGGATAGCAATATGAAGCCCAGGAGAAAGTTCACATTTGAAACAGCTCACATATAGTCTCCTTAACTTTGACAGTGATACTGTGGTACTTCGGTAGAGAAATAGCTTGCATATAGCCACCTTAACTTTGACAGTGGAGAAAGCATTTTCATTTCAAAGATTACTTCTAGAATTGTTGGATGTATACATGTCAGGACTGGCACATATAGTTTATTGGCTTATACTGTGTGTGTGTGTTTGTGCGTTTGTGCATGTGTGTGTATGTGCTGTTCCCTCCTTTTCTCCCCCATATATGTATGCGTGTCTGAAAATTGAATCCAGAAGTCTGTGCATCCTACCACTAAGCCACATCCCACTTTGCTTTACTCAGGTTTACTGCAAGAACATCAAGTGCTCTTAACCATCGAGATATCTCTCAAGCCTCAAGATGCACACACACACACACACACACACACACACATACACACGTACACATGTATGCATGTATTTTATGCTATTTTGAATGGAATTATTTACTTAATTTCTTTTTTTGTTGTTGTTGTTTTTGTTTTTCGAGACAGGGTTTCTCTGTGGTTTTGGAGCCTGTCCTGGAACTAGCTCTTGTAGACCAGGCTGGTCTCGAACTCACAGAGATCCACCTGCCTCTGCCTCCCGAGTGCTGGGATTAAAGGCGTGCGCCACCACCGCCCGGCTTTACCTAATTTCTTAATCAGCATGTTTGTTGTTTCTATATAGGAGGGCAACTGATTTTGTGTGTTTATTTTTATATTCTGCTACTTTGCTGACTGCATAGCAACTGTGTGAGGTTTTTGTTGGAGTTTCTTGGGTCTTATATGCATAGAATCACAGCATCTGAAAGTAAGGGTACCTTGACTTCTTCTTGCCTATTTGTATCCCTTTTATCTCCTTGACTTGTCTATTGCTGTAGCGAAAACTTGAATAGGAATGGAGATGGTAGACATTTTTGTCTCTTCCTGATTTTATTTGAAATTCTTTTGAGTTTTTCTTCATTTAGTAAGATGTTGGCTTTGGGCTTGCTTTATTATGTTGAGATATTTCTCCCGCCTTCTTTGATTCTCTAGGACTTTTATCATGAAGGGATGTTGGATTCTATCAGCAGCTTTTCTGCATCTAATGAGATGATGGTATGGTTTCTGTCCTGTCATGTATTTATGTGACAGATTCAGATTACTGATACATTAGTATCTCTGGGATGAAACTAGCTTGATCATGGTGGACAGTATTTTGAATGTGTTTTTCAATTTGGTTTGCTGGTATTTTATTGAGAACTTTTGTGGCCTTGTCAATCAGAGATACTAGCATATAATTTTTTTTAATGGGCTTTTGTATAGTTTTGCTATTAGGTTGATCTCAGCTTTGTGAAAAGTATTTGGGAATGTTCCTTCATTTTTTTGTGAAGTAATTTGAAGTATATTGGTGTTCTTCTTTGAAGGTGTGATAGAATTCTCTGCTGAATCCATCTGGCCCTGGGGTTATTTTTAGTTGGGAGATTTTTAACTATTTCAATTGTATTTCATAGGTCTATTTAAATTGTTTAGTTAATCTTGATTTAGCTTTGCTAGGCCATCTATATCTAGAAATTCATCTATTTCAGATTTTCTAGTTTATTGGAACATAGATTATAAAGTAATTCTTAAGTCTTTATGATTCTCTGAATTTCTTGAATGTCTATTGTAATGTCTTTATTTAGAGTCTCAGTTTTATTGGTTTGGATCATCTCTCTTCAGTTAATTTAACTAAAGGTTTATCAATTGTAGATGGAAGTTTTCTATCTCAGAGTCACTTGGTGCCAAATACCCAGCAGCCACTTCCCAAATTACCACACAGAAGCTTAATATTACTTATAAATGCTTGATCAATGCTCAGACTTATTATTATCAGGCTTGTATTTTAAGTTAATCCATATTCATTATTTACGTTCTGCCACATGGTGGTACCCTTGCTCAGCATGGCATATTCATCTTGCTCTCTCTGCGCCTGGCCTGCATCCCTGACTCCACCCACCCTTCTTTTCATCATCCTTAATTTGGTTGCCCAGCCTAAACTTCCTACGTGGCTACTGGCCAGTCAACATTTTATTAAACCAATTCAAGTGACAAATCTTTATAGTGTATAAGAGGTTTGTTCTACTGCAATCTTGTTAATCTTTTTTAAAGAATTAACTTCATTTTATTGATCTTTATATTTTTCATTAATTTCATTAATTTCAACCCTTATTTGATTATTTCTGCCTGTCTACTTTTGGGAGGTGTTTTTTGTTTTAGTTTTTCCAAGGCCTTTAGGTGCATCATTAACTTATTAATTAAAGATCTCTCAAATTGACTGAACTGACAACCAGGAAACCTGCATGGGACCTACCTAGACACTCTGCATATATGTTACAGTTGTGTAGCTTGGTCCTCGTGTGGGGCTAACAGTGGGAACAGGGGCTGTCTCTGACTCTTTTACTGGCTTTTGGGACCCTACTTCCATACTGGGTTGCCTAGCCTCATCATAATACGTGGGGGAAGTGCTTAGTCTTACTGCAACTTGATATGCCATGTTTTGTTGATAGTCCTGGGAGATCTGCCCTTTCCTAAACAGAAATGGAGAAAGAGTGGATTGGGGTTGGGGGTAGGCACTTAGTACTGTAAACTTTTCTTTACTGTGTCTCATAGATTTTGGAATGTTGTGCTTTCATTTTCATTCATTTCTAGGAATTTAAAAATTTCCTATTTAGTTTTATCCTTCACCCAGTTGCTATTCAGTAGTCTGCTGTTATCCATTTGTGTGGTTTCTGTTGTTTCTATTGTTGTTGGTAATCCACTATAATTCTGTTGTGGTCAGATAAAATGTAGGTCAGATATTTATTGAAATTTGTTTTGTGTTCTGCTAATAATGTGTATTCTTTAGGGATTGGGTGGAAAACCTTATAGATATCTTTTAGATCATTTGGTTTTCTATATCATTAACTCAGGGTTCTCTGCTTATTTTATTTCCAGATGACCTGTATGTTAGTAAGAGGAGGGTGTTAAAAATCACCCACTATTACTGTGTTGCGGTTATTGATTTTTACCAGTGTTTTCTTTATGACATTAAGTGTCCCTGTGTTTAGGAGTATAATATTCTGCTGGTGGTTTTTTTCCTTTAATGAGTATGAAGTGTCCCTTCTTATATATTCCAACTAATTTTGGTTTGAAATCTCATTTCATCAGATACTAAAATACCTACTCCTGTCTTATTTCTATTTGTTTACAATATTTTTCCCACCATTTTCCTCCTATGGTTGTAGCGCGATTTCTAATTGGTCTTAATAATAAAAGCCCAGAGTCAGATATTAGGGGATGAAATCTGAAAAATCAGAGAAGCAGAGCAGCCAGCCATTAGTTCTTATCTCTACTGAATCCTCAGACCAAAAGGGCGATCCTGTCTCTATGAATCCTCAGACTGAATGTGCTCCTTATATTCCTCTCTTCCCCCAGCCATATCCATTCCCATCTCCACTTTCATAGTGTTGGGATTAAAGGCATGTGACTCCCAAGTACTGGGAATAAAGATATGAACCATCACTGCCAGGCTCAGTTTCTCTTTGAGACTGGATCAATTTAGTGTAGCCCAAGGTGGCCTTGAACTAACAGAGATCCATCTGCCTCTGCTTCCCTAGTGCTGTGAGGTGTGTGTGTCTTCCTGGCCACTATGGCTAACTAGTGGCTTACTCCAGACTCCGATTCTCAGGCACAAACAAAATATCACCACAGAAGGTGATATCCATCTTTATTGGTGAGGTGTGTTTCTTTGAAGCAGCAAAAGATAGATTCTATTTTCTAATCCAGTCTGTTAGTCTGTGTCTTTTTACTGGGGAATTAAGACCTTTAATAGTCAGACTTGCTATTGAAAGGTATATATTAATTCTTGTCATTTTGTTGATTTTTGTGGCGTTTTCTCAGATCTCTTTGATTTAGCAATTTGAACTCTAAAAAGTACATTTCTTTATTTTTAATGAGATGTTAGTTATATTTACCTGAACATTTAGGTATATACTTTTATTATACTGTGTCATTTTGTAACTGTTCATTATGCTAATTCATTGTGAACACTTTCTCCTACTCTTAGTTTGGAATTACTGCATTCAGCTGTGCATATGTAATCCTGCATATCAGTGAATCTTTAAGATACAATGTTTAGGTACTCTGCATGATTTGTAAATTATTTTACAAAGAGAACTATTTTGTACAAATTATAACCTTCCTGATATATGCAGAGTCTGCCAGGTCTGTAAATTTGAGACTATTCTCGTCTACAAAATGAGTTCTAGGTCAACCACAGCTATGTTATGAGATCCTATCTCCAATAATAAATAAATAGGTAAATGAATTTATTGGATAAAATAAAAAGTTTGAAAGTATGATTTATTTAAATTTGCCTTTTTTCTAGGTGATACATCACATGCAACTGGATCATTAAAGGAGCAGTTATCAGGAAATTCTGCTGCGGGTACTTTGTTTAGGTGGGAAGAAGATGAAATACCAAGGTTAGTCAATGATGTCAAAGAAGGGAAAGTTTATGTGTGTTCTGACTATGATCACTTACTGTTGGTTATTATAATTAAAATTTAGCCTTTTACTACATTGGGTCTTTTAAACATTTATTGTAAAAGCAAGTCTCAGAACTAGTATATAACATGAGTTCACAGGTTAAAGAACACCTCACGGTGGTGGGAGCAGCAAAATGGCTGCCAAATCTGATGATCTGAGTTTGATCCCTGAACCTACATGGTAGGAGAGAACAGATTCCTACAGATTGTCAACTGACCTCTCCATGTGATGACATACACACCTGCACAATATAAAACACACAATGTAAAATTCACTGTGACTTTATAAATAAAATAAATAAAAAACAGATCATGGAAACATACATAGTTATTACCTAATTAATAAACTGAATCTGATGTAAGTTGTTATATTTCTTGTCAGTATTAGTCTTCATCATGCAGTCTAATTTGAGGTCTTGTAAGTTATTAAGTTAAAAACTCAGTTATTATAAAATGGCAATTTAAAATTGAAGTGACATGTATTTAAATTAAATAACCCTTTAGATTCTAAATATTGAGGAGCTGTGGAAATAAAGACATTACAAAATACAACTTGTTTCTTTTACTGTTTTGCTGATTATACTTATTGTTAAAGTTATAGCAAATTCCAAATGCTTAGATTTTTCTACCATAAAGCAGACATGTCATCACTATCCTTCTGTTATTAGTCAGTAGCTTTTCTGTATAAAGTTAAGGGATTTCTTTTTTTGTCCTACATAATATTGCTCAAGCTTTCTTGAGCCTCTTATTGGTCACTGTGTTACTGGCAACATGGTTATAGTTTTCCTCTTTTTAACTGCATGTGTGTCACTCAGTTTTCAAAAGGTTTTAAACTTTCATTTTTTTATCTATTGTGTATATGAACACATGCACCGAGATCAGAGAACAATTTGTGGGAGTCAGTTTTCTCTTTTTACCATATAAGTCCTGGGTATAAAACTCAGGTCATCAGGTTTGTTAGCAAGTGTTTTTTTTTACCCAGTGAGTTATCTTGCTAGCCTTGTTTTATTCTTTTAAATTTATGTTTATTGTTATTATTTGGTTTTTCAAGACAGGGTTTCTTTGTAGCCTTGGATCCTCTCCTGGAACTAGCTCTTGTAGACCAGGCTGGCCTCAAACTCACAGAGATCCTCCTGCCTCTGCCTCCCAAGTGCTGGGATTAAAGGTGTGCGCCACCACCGCCAGGCATGTTTTGAACTATATTTATTAATTTATTTAATATTTTTATTTATATATTTATTTATTTAATATGGTGTTTTGTGTGTGTGTACACGCACAGACATGCATGCATGTATATGTGTTATTGCAGAAGTGTAGGGGTCATAAGACAGATCTCAAGTTGGTTCTTTTGTTCTACCACGTGAGATTTTGGGGTCAAATTTAGGTCTTTAGACCTGCCTGCAAGCACCCTTCAGAACCATCTCCCTAACTCATTGATCTTCGTGAGATTGTTTTTTGCTGTTTCTGATTTTTTGTTTGTTTGTTTTTGTTTTTTGTGTTTTTTGGTATGTATTTGTTTGTTTATATATGTGAATGGAGTCCAGAGGTCATGGTCGGGTATCTTCTGTAGTTACTTTCCACCTTATTTCTTTGAAGTTTTTCACTGAACCTGGAACACTTGAGTAGAATAGCATTCCTAGGGAACTTCCTCTCTACTTTCTTAGGGATAGAATTAGAGTAGAGGTGTTAGACCCAGTTTTTTACATGGATATTGGAGAACTGACTTTCATTTTCATGTTTGTATGGCAAAAAGTTTACTGACTGAGCTATTTCCCAGCTGATTTTTTTTCTTTTCTTGGTAGTAGATTTGTCTATTTATGAGTGTGAAGAATGGGGTGGGCCGCTAGTATTCATCGACTTTATTTTTTACTCTATATTAAGAATACAATGAATAGAGAGGCCATTCTACTTTGCGAATTGTTTTTTTTTTTTTCTGAAAGGTAAAGGGATGTTGTGATAAGTTAGCTGTACTATGCCTTTCTGTAGGAATAGTGCAAAGGTAGGTATGAATTTTTATGTTGTCCCTCTGTTGTCTTAACTGTTTTCTTTAACCAGAACAGTATACTGAATATTAATATTCCTTATGTATAAAATATGATTCAGAATATATAGACTGTATTTTAAATGTTATTAGTAGGTTGTCCTTACAGTTTTTCTTATCCTGTTATTAATTTATTACATATACATAGTATCATGAATAATTATGAATTCATTTATTAACCTCAGGTTTTCTCGTTACTACTAAAACACAAATTCCTGCATAAGAAATCTCAGATGCCCAGCAGCAACAACAACAATTTGGGGAGTTTGTGCTGGCACAGTTACTGTATTTATTGATATAATTTCTTTACAGCTCTTTATTACTGGAAGGTGTTGAACCTCTGAGTACATGTGAATTAGAAGTGGATGCTGTAGCTGCTGACATCTTAAATAGGCTGGACATTGAGGGTATGCACACAATTTTTTTTAATATGTATTTTTATTTGTAAAACATAATGACAAAAGTAGGGTAGAAGCATTACTGGAGAAGTACGATATTATAGAAGAAGAAAACAAAATATTTCAAATGTGCTCTTTGTTTCTGATGGGAGGGTATGTTGGCCAGCTTTCTGTTGCATTGAGAAAAATACCTGGGGAAACCATCTTAAAGACTTCTTTAGAGGTGTCTCAGTTTCAGAGGTTTCTGTCCATGGTCATTTGGCGCCATCATTTCCAGGCATAAGGCAGGAGGTCATGATGAGCAAAGTTATTCACCTCATGTAAGCCAGGACTCCGACAGAAAGGGACCAAGACAAGATAAATACAGTAGCACTATCACTCCTCATGACCTACTTCTTCCAGCTGTGTCTACTCCTAATAGTCCATTCAACTCTAAATTGAATGGATCATTCCATTGATTAACTTACTGCCCTCGTAATCCAGTCACTTCTGAAGTGTAACCGCCAGCCTGGGGCCAAGTGTTCAACACATGACTCTTGAGAAAGCATTTTATGTTTAATCCACTGGGTAGTCATTTTTCTCTTGTATATTTCCATCTGCTTACCCAGATTTATTTACCCAGATAGGAAACTAAGTGACACTAAATGACATTAGCCAGCGTAAAATAATTTCATATACTCTGCCCTTTGATTGTTTTATACACAGGCTAGATGTCATGGAGAGAAGTTTTAGATTTATCTCTCATCACATCTTTGAATTTTATTTATTTGGTATTTTTTTTCCCAATCATTATAGGACAAAAAGCTAGAAAGGAAGCAACATGATAAATTTCGAGTTGGGATAATTTGTCCTTTATACCATATACAGTAAATGTTTCTCTTAAAGGATAATATTGTTGGGCGTGGTAGTGTATGTCTTTAATCCTAGCACTCAGGAGACGTAGGCAGGCAGATCTCTATGGGTCCCAGGCAGGCCTGAATAATATAATGAGTTCCAGGCCAGTATGAGTATCCCTGTGTATCCCCATCCCAAAAAGGTATTTATTAAAGCTTAGGGGGTTTATAGAAAGAATTTTTCACTTTGACCCTTGTAGTATTGTGATTGCAGCTCAAATTGGTGGAAACCCTGGGCTCCAGGCCATATGGGAAGATGAAAAGCAACGGCGAAGAAACAGAAATGAAAGTTCTCAAATTAGCCAGCCTGAATCACAAGGTATACACCTGATAATGCTTTAATGACTTAAGGAAATATTTTTAGTAGAAAAATATAGTCATTGAATTTTCTCTTAGCACTAGATTTTATTTCCAAAATTTCCTTTAATTTTTCTGTACTTCTTACCATCATTGCTGTACAACCAATAAATCTTTATAACTATCTCCAAATGTCATTTTATTGTTATCTCTTTGTGTGTTTTTGGTTTTTGTGTACCTTACCTTTTTGCTACACTTGTTGTTCTGTGTTCATCCTCTAGTATATTCTTCTCTCCTTTATTTCCAAATAAGATACTGAAATCCATGGGTCTCAGCTTAGAAACACCATTGATTTGTTCTACTTTGAAAGTGTCAGCCATGAAATATTGTCCTCACTGTTTTCTGGAACTGTCATATAAACCCTCACCTTGATTTAAGAAAAATATTCATTTATTATTAAATGTTGCTATATTCTGAAAGAAGTTGAGAGTTCACATGCCACAGAATACAGCAAAGCTTTAAAGATAAAGTGTAAAGGACCACTCAGAAAACAAATATTGTAGTAAGTCTCTACTGAAGTCCAATTAAAGTTTTTAAATTTTACTGTTATATCTAGAGTGCCAAAAATGTTTTGATAAAATTTAAGTGCCTTTTTATGCCCTTTAAAATTTAAATGTATTTTACAAAGGAGAAAACTTCTAATTTTGAAGTATATGATGTGATTGTGGGTATAGAACAATTTTTTTTCTGTTTTGTTTTAAGCTATAACTATAAAACTTCAAATGATAAGTTCTTAATTTTATTGTTAATAACATCCATTTTTCTTTTGTATAATTCTGTAACAGGACTACTTTTAGGTGGTGGGATATGAGTTAGAAGAAAGATAAGAAAGTGCTGTGAGAAAGGAGAAATATTTCATTCATTGCTATCTAATGCACTTTTCAAATTTAAAGATTGCAGATTTGTGCCAGCAACAGAAAGTGAAAAACTGTTTCAGAAGAGACTTCAAGAAATTCTCAAACAGAATGATTTCTCTGTGTAAGTCTTATTTGTTATAGATCTTAGAGCTAATTTTATTGTGGTGTTATATAGTTTATTATAAAAGTTATGTTTTAATTAAGCAGAACATTATCAGGATCTGTGGACTACAGCAATGGATCCCAAGAGTTCTCTGCTGAATTAACATTGCACTCTGAGATTCTTTCTCCTGAAATGCTTCCGTGTACGCCAGCCAATATGATAGAAGTCCACAAAGACACAGATTTGAGCAAAGGTGAAATTATCTGATTATCTTTTCAATTAAACAGAAAATACTAAAACAAGCATCATTGCATTGGACACTTAAGTTAATATTTGGCTGTTTGTTTGTTTGGTTTTCTCCTAAGAAATAAATATAGATATAGCAAAAATTATTTCCTATTCTTTTACCCTTTCTATGTCTCCAAAGATAAACACTATGCCAAAGTTGCTATAAATTCTTTTGATGTAAAATTTTGTGACTCTTTTTATATGTTTGTCCACACTACGTGCTGCTACTTAATATTTCAGATTTTATACAAATGATGTCATTCTTGACATAGATTAGGAAATTTGCTTTTACATTCAAAATTTTGCGTTTCTAAACAAATAATTGACCAATAATTTACAGAGCATAAAATTCACTCATTTTAAATACATTATTACTCTGTATGTTCTAATTTTAGAAAATTTCTACCAACGTACAGTCTTTCTTATTGGCAGTTATGGCCATTCCCGGCTTTAACTCCCAAGTAACCATTTCCTTAAATTTTTGTCTGTCTACATTTCTAAATATGTCAAATAAATGAAATCATACAATATAGTTTTTTTTTTCACTTACCAAACCCTTCCAGGGTTTGTCTGTGCTATGATAATTATCAATATTTCATTCCTTTTATTATAAAATGTTGTACTTATTAATCCATTCTTAGTTGGTAGATATTTCAGTTGCTTTCACTTTTGATTGATAAAAGTAATGTTGCTATGAACAATAAAATATGAAATTCAAAGTAAATGTCATGGGAGGAATTATAAAATATTGGAAATTGTAGCAAATGAACCAGTTGCAAAGTAAGCTTTATTATAAATATTGCCTTTGAAGAAGGGGTAAAATTTAAAGCAGTGATTAGATAAACATGTCTTTGTATGAACATGTTTTCATTTCTTTTCAGTTGATACCAGTGAGTGGAATTTATAGAGCATGTGATAAATCTGTGTCTAGTTTTTAAATGAAATACCAAGTTGTTACATGTTGGGTGTACTGTTTTGCATTCCTACCAACATTATGTAAGACTTCCTGTGATTTAGTGTTTTTTATTTATTTAACACTTGATATTATCTCTTTAATGTAACTGTTCTACAGAATATGAATGCTAACTTACTGAGGCTTAATTATTTCTTTCATTACTAATAGTGATTATCATCTTTTTATGTCAACATCCTAATTGAAATTTATCACTGTTTATTTATTTTAGCCACTGACAGATATTTTGCTTTAATACTTCTCTGTTTCTCTACAAATATTAAATCATTTTCAATTTTGCCCAGGGCTATATATGCCTTCTTAATGATTTTGTGCCAGATTTTCTCGACAGAACACATGTGTGTAGCTGGATGGTAGGATGCATGCAAGAATATAGTTTGTATACAATTGGTATGTAAGAGATAATGAAGGTTTTTATGATTAGTCACTTTGTTTCATATGTGGTGTTTTTAGGCAGGAGGACCCTAGATAACATTTGAATGTGCTAAATAATAGATACAAATGAAATACAACAAAAGAAATTGTGCTACTGTGGTTCTTTGAAATGCATTTCCTTATTTTAACCTTCATTTTCTGATGACCAATGAGTTGAAGCAAATTGAAGGCCATGTGGATTTCTTCATCTAATAATTGATTTTTATATTCTTTGCTCATTTCCCATTAAGTCACTGGCTTTTTTATTAAGTTTATATTGCATTTTTATATATTTCACTAACATTTCACCATTTTAAAGTAGAATTATACTGTAATATTCCATAACTTATATAAAATCTATTGTGTAAACTGCTAACTTTGTATTCTTTGTCATCTTAAGGTAGCACTAGACATAAAGTAGAAGAGGCACTTATTAATGAAGAAGCTATTTTGAACCTCATGGAAAATAGTCAGACTTTTCAGCCTTTGACTCAAAGACTGAGTGAGACACCAACTTTCAGTAAGTAAATTTATCATGTTTTAATCAAAGTGGGTTTTTGTTTTTTATTTTCCCCTTGATTCAAAAAAGTAAACATTTTACATTTAGAATATACTGAATATAGAAATTAAGCATCACATTAAATCCAGTAATGTTGTGTTTTCTGCATAGTTTTTCCTTAAAAAAAAAAAGCTGTGAAAGAAAGCCTTTTGTAACTCTACATTGGGTGAAAACATGTTGCTTTAGGAGCAAAACAAATTTTATTCTCTTTATTCTTTTATTTTCTGTGTGTGTAGGATGAATACATATGTACATGTATTTACATATGTAGGGATAAGCAGGCATGTCTGTGTGCATGCATCTGGAGTCCTCACGACTATGTCAGGAACCATCCTTAAGCACTCTTCATCATTATTCACTGAGGCAGAGTCTGTCAAACCCAAAGGGGAACTCCCTGCTAACCCCTTCCAGGGCAAGATTTACAGGTGGGTTGCTTTGCCCACCAGTTTTTATATGTGTTTCTGGGGATCTGAACTCTGGTCCTTATACTTGCAGTGTAAGCATTTTAACTACTGATCCATCTCCCCAGCTCCCAGTTACTCTTTATATATTTTTTTTTAAAATACTCCACATGAAGCATATTAATAAAATCATGAATGGTTTGCTGTACTACTAAGAAATTTACATTCAAGTCACTGAATTTTAAGTAGTGTAGCATATGACCATTATTCTGAGTGTTGCAGTATCACCTTAAATGCCTTTTAATCATCAGAAACCATTTATACAGTATGCTTCTTATTTTGCTTGGTTGCATCAATATTATGATGCTTCTTTGCTTCCCTTTAAAAATTTTTATAGAACCAGTATGATCTCAGCTCCATCTAATGCCCTCTACATTTTTATTTAGGTAGAACATAAACTTACTGGTTGTGGGCAATCCAAAAATTATTGTATATGCTCATTTTAAAAATCTTTTGGATAAGGAACTTTTTAGCTTTTAAATCTAATTTTTAAAAGAAATTGTTCTATGAACACATTACTGCTTTAATTTGAGGTTGTAATCTCATATATTTCTCTATTTGAATAAATTAACACATATATCAAATGTAAACAAAAGTTAAGAGAGAACATAGAATTTAAGAAATTGAAAAAGGAGTGTGAGTAGTAGATCCTTAATTCATCGTTAGCCAAATGTGTTGTACCCGCAACAGATATGGCTCCACCTTTCCTTACAATTCTAGCAGTTTAAATGTTATCTGATCTCTATAAGAATGAAGCAGAAAAAGGAAAATAATTGTATATTTCGGTTTAAGAAGTAGATCATTGTCAAAACAGCTTTAAGCAATTATTTTCATTTTACATTACATTTGTTAACATGACTGAAGTGTGTCTGTTGGAGGATGGGGGTGTGTCCATGTTGTCCAGAAGAGGGCATCAGATTCCCTGATGCAGACAGGTATTGTAAGCTGCCTAAATAAGGTACTAGGAACCAAACTCAGGCTCTTTGCAAGAGAATTATGTACTTTTAACCTCAGCCATTTCTCCAGTCCCTGGGCCAAATTCCTAAACATCAACAAAGAAAACATAAAGCTTGGTGTTTTAGTAAATGGAGATTATGTTACCTTGTTGCCTCATTCTATAGAGAGAAGGGCTGTGTAATAGACTGGGGAAGGATGAACTTGTTTTAATGTCATTTTAAAAATTTATTTAAGCCGGGCGATGGTGGCGCACGCCTTTAATCCCAGCACTCGGGAGGCAGAGGCAGGCGGATCTCTGTGAGTTCGAAACCAGCCNAATCAGAGAAGCATCACCCTTCGAAATAGCCACACATAACATAAAATATCTTGGGGTTGCACTAAATAAAGAAGTGAAAGATTTGTTTGACAAGAAATTTATTTAAGCCGGGCGATGGTGGCGCACGCCTTTAATCCCAGCACTCGGGAGGCAGAGGCAGGCGGATCTCTGTGAGTTCGAAACCAGCCTGGTATACAGAGCTAGTTCCAGGACAGGCTCCACTCAAAGCCACAGTGAAACCCTGTCTTGAAAAAAAAATTATTTAAAGGTGCATTATTATAATTGTGCAACCTGTACTATTACCCAATTTCAGAACATTATTATCATCTCCTGAAAATCCATGTACTCATTAGCAGCAATTACTTCTTTTTAGCCCCTGGGCAAACACTCTCTTTTACTGGGTTTACCTAACTAGAACATTTAATATAAATGAAATCATTCAAATATTTTCCTGGATCTGGCTGCTTTCAATTATCATAACGTTTTCAAAGTTCAACCATGGTATAACTTTCATTCCCTTTTTCTTAATCAGAAATATTTTATCATTTACATCATAATATATTTTGATTATCAGCTGATGTATATTTAGGTTATTTCCAATTTGGGGGTATTATAAATATTATGACATGTTTATTTAGGAATAATAAGCTTTTGTGAAAATATCTCCATTGCTAGCCATATATCTGATAGGATATTGATAACCTAGAGTATATAAAGAACATAAATAATTAAATGTTAAAGTAGGGGGGCACTGGAGAGATGGCTCAGCAGTCAAGAGTGCTTGCTGCTCTTACATCATCCCAGGTTCAGTTTCCAACAGTCACATGGCAGCTCCCTATACAATGTATGCAGCACTCTATCCTGACCTTCATGAACTGGTGTGCACATACAAGTGTGTATGCTAACACTTAGACACATAAATAAAAATAAATCTATAAGAAGTAGTAACTTTTGAGTCAGTTCTCAAAAGAAGAAATGTAATGGCCAATAAGTATATGGGGAAAATGTTCAACATTCTTAGCCATCAGGCAAATAAATGCAAATTAAAATTACATTAAGATTCCATCTCACCACAGGCAGAACTTCTGTCATCAAGGAAACAGACAAATGTTGGGCCTACTGAGGAGCCTGAAGCAGGAGGAGAGCAAGTGCCAGGCCTGGCTTGGTGACAGGCTCTGTCTAAGAAAGGGAAGAAGAGAAAAGAGCTGTAGCTCAAGGTAGAGAGTTGCCCCTGGCGGGTGAGAAGCCCTGAGCTCATATACCAGTGACATAGAGAAAGAACAGACAGTATTGCACACTGTAAGTGGGAATATAAGCTGGTGCAGTCACCACGGAAAATAGTGCAGAGGGTCCTTAAAACACAGACCGGATCTCTCCTGGATAACTGCTGCTGGTGCATCCTGAGTACTGAGTCACAGTGACTGAGATATCAAACCAGTCTAATGTCCACCAACAGATAGTCAAATAGAGAAAGAATGTGCTTTAGATACATAACAGTACTTTTTGAGCCATAAAGAACTAAGTTATTAGGTGGAGGAGAGATGACTACAGTTAAGAGTATTGACTGCTCTTCCAGAGGACCCAGGTTTATTCCTAGCACCCAAATGACAACTTGTCTTTAATTCCTGTCCCAGAGTCAACCCCACTTCTGCCCTCCTCTTTTGGTATCGAGATATATGCAGGCAAAAGACTGGCTCATGCCCTTAAAATCAGACAAGCAAACGTTTTTAAATAAATTTAGAGTTAAAGTTCTTGCCATGCAAGCAAGAGGAATGGCATTCAAACCCTCAGAACTTATATAAGTGCTGGGTGATCATGACACTCCACTTGTAATTCTCTCCTGTGAAGGCAAAGAGGATGGATCTGAGGAGTATGCTGGCTAATGAGGCTAGCCTTATCAGTGAGCTCTGGGTTTGATTAAGAGTGCTGCCTCAGTCTGCCCTGGTGGCCCATGCCCCTAATCCCAGCCGGTCTGAGTTCGAGGCCAACCTGATCTACATAGTGAATTCCAGGACTACATAGATTCTGTTTTTAAAAAAGGTCCTGTTTCAATATAATTTTATGTATTTAGTGGACATTTGCATTTCTCCTTTTGTGAACTAATTCCTTTACCTAGTTATTGACTAATTTCTTTTTTATCATTTAATTATTTACATATTCTTGGTATCCTGTTTTATAAATAAGTGCAGTGGGAAGATATTTCCACAAAAGCTAATGTAGAAAAGAAATTGAGAAAGATTCCCAACATCCACCTTAGGCTTCTACTTGCACATGCACAGACTCCTACACACACACACAGGAGAAGAAGTGAATATATCTATAGACCATGAAAGCAGAAAGTGAGCCAGTTGATGGATGAGGGCACTGAGAGTAGCAGAAAAGAGAAGGAAATGGTAACTGGAGTATAGCGAAGTGATGTGCACATATCTAAATGACATAATGAAACCCTTTATTTTATAAGCTGACCCAGTCATTGGAAGTAAAAAGAAAAAAACATATAAATATCTTCAGTTTTCTTGTATATACATGTGGTAGTGAATTTCTTACATACACATTTTGGGTCATGTAGTATGGATATAAGGAGACTATAAACTCAGTTTCTCCTGTATTCCTAACCCTAACCATCGAAACAGAACATGTTTGTGACTGGATGTCTAAGCATTTTTGCCACATACCTAGCAAGCAGTCAGTTCTGGAATGGATAACACTTGGATGTTCTCTAATTCAATTCAGTTTTAGTCCTTATCTACTTGGAGACTATAACAGAATCCATGGGTAAGGGCTGCCTACCCCTTTCCCAGGCTCAATTAATTTTATTGAGATCACCAAACTAGGGCAATCAGATTTATTACTGACTTATAAAGGGGCTTAGAAAAGTTACCCAAAACAGCCAGAACCAGTGGGTATAACGAGGGACAAAAGAAGAGGCACAGAATGTCTATGTCCTATTCCTCTGTGCCAGGCTCCAGGAACTCTCATGTATTGTCTATCTAAAAAAACTCTCAAAATTCAGTCCTTTTGCGTTTTGAGGTTTTACACACCCTACCCTTTTTTGTTATTTATTTATTTATTTATTTAAACTTTTCAAAATGTATATATTATATATTGGGAATATTCTCCCTCATCCCTCCTAACTCTTCACCTCACCCTTCCTTCTGTAAGTCCTTAGTTCATTTAGACAGTTTTACTTCTACTTTCAAATTATATACACACACACATATACACGCACACACACACATGATTATATGTATCTGTCTATAATCTGGGAACCACAAATTAAAGGAAATGTGCAGTATTTGGGTTTTGTGGATGTTTCATTATGTAGGCAAGACTAATTGACCAAGAGTGTAACTCATCCATCAGCTATTCTGTTCTACCCTGAGGGCTGGAAGATGAGACAGAAGTCAGCTCTAATCCTGCCTTTCTCCTTCTGGTTGCAAACACCCATCCTGATATATTTAGCATATTAAAAGGCACACTTTAAAGATTACAACGATTTTAGATGTGTGCCAGAAATTAAGAACATTTTACACCCTGTGCAGCAGTAGATAAAGATTCCAGGTTTATCACAGCCTTGTTAACTCTTGATACTGTGTGAGTTTTTAACTTTAGGAATCTTAGTTTATATGAATCTTCATAAAAAATAAGCTTCTGAACTACTTTTAAAAACTTTATGTATCTCAACTAGATTGTATTTGACTATCCTGTGTGTAAAGTTTAAGTGTAGGATAAGATGTTTACATATATATCTTATTACGCTTAATTAGCTAGCGTTGGTTTGAATATGCTTTACTTTGAACACTTATGGCCATATTTTTTTTTAGTGCTTGTCCATACCTAAGTACACTTGGATAACTCTTCAAAAACATCAGTCCCCGTGTCCTACCTCAGAAGTTCTCATTTAATAGATGTGAGATGGAATCTGAGAATTTTCTTTTCTTTTTTTTGTTTGAGCTGGGGTATAGAGTTTATTTAGTGGGTTATGGAGGGGGAAGGGGAAGGATAGGAAGGGGAAAGGGAAGAAAGAGGGAGAAGAGAAAGAAAGAGGCAGAAGCTGCCTCTCCAGAAGGGCAGACAGAGAGAGAGAGAGAGAGAGAGAGAGAGAGAGAATTTTTTTTTCATAAGGTCACTAATTCTTCTCATTCAGATGGTCTAAGGAGCTCATTTTGACAGGAGGGTTACGTCATCAACACTTGATCCTTTGCACTAATTATATTCTTTTTAGTATGTGTCAGCATCTATTGTGTTATTTCATAACTGATGTCAATTATTAGATCATTTAGAAATTTTAAGCTATTTGTTGGTGATTAATTTGCTTGTTTTATAGTGAACAGTAGTCCTGATGAAGCACTGGTACATCTTCTTGCTGGTTTGGAAAGTGATGGATATCAAGGAGAAAAGAATAGGATGCCTTTACCATGTCAGTCCTTTGCAGACTCTCAAAATCCCCAAAATAGTGATGATGAAGAAAATGCACCACAGATTGAAAAGGAGGAAATGGAGCTTAGTTTGGTGATGTCCCAGAGGTGGGACAATGATATTGAAGAACATTGTGCCAAAAAGAGGTGATTTTTTTTTAATTTATTTCAGTTACTATAATAAATACTTTTTGTCACATTGCTGTACTTTTGTAGAAAATTATGTTATTATTGATACTGTAAAATGCCTTGTGAAATTGACTTTTAAAATTCCTTCTAAATAATGACTTTTTGTGTAGCATATATTTAATATTTCCAGCAAAATAATCTGCTACATTTTAAACCCATCAGTTTTGTTTTCAGTATTGACACATCTGAGGAACCAATGGGTAAAACTGAAGCTCCCCCTAAACCACTGAACTTGAAAAGAGTAATTAGTAACTGTGAATGGGTCTGAATAGCAGTATGCAGTGTCAGCTTAAAAATAAGAGGTGACTTTCAGGTCTGATTAGACTGAGTGAATTAAATACTAAACATAAGCAAATAGCTGTCCTAATCACACATGCCTTTAATGTGTAGCAAAGGCTACATATTAGACCTTACCTCAAATAAATAGTCTCAGAAAGAAGAAAACACTGTTGTTATGGTTTACTTTTAATGTCAGTAAGAACTGGATATGATGCTGCATGCCTTTAACCCCAGAACTCATGAGGCAAAGGCAAGTGGCTCTCTGTAAGTTAGAGCCATCCTGATCTACATAGTAAGTTCCAGGCCTGCCAGGGTTACAGTGTAAGACCCTGGCTCAAAACAAAACAAAACAAAGCAAAACAAAACAAAAAGCTGATATACTAGCCAGGGTTTTCTAAAGGAACAGTGCAAGCTGATAAATTCTTGGCAGATAGCTCAGGCTTGTTATTAGCCAACTCTTATATTTACATTAACCCGTTCCTATTAATCTATGTATTGTCACATGGCTCTTGGCTTTACTTCTTCTCTAGCATATCTTGTTTCCTGGGTGGCTGACTGGTGTCTCTCCCGACTCTGCCCTCCTTCCTATCATTCTTAGTTTGGCTTTCCCACCTATTTTCCTACCCAGCTACTGCCCTGGCCTTTCAGCTTTTATTAACCAATGAGAGTAATACGTAATCCTAGTGTAAAAAAAGGATTTTTCCACAGCAGAACAGAACTGGTAGAAGGAATATATATTTATAATGACTATATATAACATATAATATAAAAGGGTATCCATGAGATTGTTTTATAGGATGCATACCAACAACAACCATCTTACAGTGGAGAAGCCAAGAATCTGTAAACGAGACTAATGTCTCAGCAGGCCCAATCTGTTGTGCCAGGAAGATTCCTGGAGAGCTGCTGTTCTTCAGTTTACACTGGAATTCCAAAGAAGTTTTTTTTCCCTTGATATTGTTGAAGGATAGAGTGAGGGCAAGCAGACAAAAAGCAAGTTTTTTCCATGCCTTTTTATCTAGGTTGCCACCAGAATGTGCTGCCCACATTTAGGGTGGTACTGCCTGCTTCAGATAATCTGGTCTGGAAAGTTCTTTCCAGGAATGCCCAGAGATAAACATTTCAATTGATCCAGAGTCAGTCAGGTTGGCGACCGAGATTAGCCATCACCTATGTGTTGTGGTTCTTTAATCAGCCTCTGAGCGAGACTCAAACATTTCATAACCATATTTGAGAGAAATTGAATAGGAGAAATGTAGAAAGGAATTTGTTAAATGTATGCTATATATTAAATGTTTTGTTTTTCCACGTGTACCACAGTTTAAGAAGACTGAGAAAATAAAGAGAAAGAAAAAGGAGACAATTAGAAAGATCTGTGAACACTGTCATTTTTAAAGAACATTAGAATAGAGGATATTTGGTCTAATTAGGTAATTAAAGGAGAAGTGATAAAATTTATAAATTGAATATTGACATGTAGAAAATGACATGTATGTTCCTTACGATGGAGGATAAAGCATGAATATATCATGGAAGTTGAAAATATTCATTGTAAAGCCGGGCGATGGTGGCCCACGCCTTTAATCCCAGCACTCGGGAGGCAGAGGCAGGTGGATCTCTGTGAGTTCGAGACCAGCCTGGTCTACAAGAGCTAGTTCCAGGACAGGAACCAAAGCCACAGAGAAACCCT
>NW_026067910.1:922034-929359 GCF_014885135.2 Alexandromys fortis | reverse complement strand
AATAATAATAATAATAATAATAATAATAAGGCTGGAGAGATGGCTCAGTGGTTGAGAGTGCCGGCTGCTCTTCCAGAGGTTCTGGGTTCAGTTCCCAGCAGTCACATGGTGGCTCACAGCCATCTGTAATGAGATCTGGCACCCTCTGGCATGTGGACATACATGGAGGTAGAATGTTGCATACATAATAAATAAATAAATCTTTAAAAAAAAGAAAATATTCATTGTATGTGATATCAAAAGGCAGCTACATTGAAGTCACTAATCATTGAAGGGTTATTATATGAGACAGCAAGTCCTTGTTAGAAAGATCATGAAGATGGAGATTTATCAGAACTATTAAAAATAAGATTTTTATATCAAATAGAAAGTTAGATTAGGATTATTAGAATCTAATAATAACTCTAGCCAGGTGTGGTGGTGCATGCCTTTCATCCCAGTTAGGAGTCAAAGACAGGCAGATCTCCGAGTTTGAGACCAGCCTGGTCTACAGAGCTAATTCCAGGTCTGCCAGGGTATAAGTAATAATAACTAACAATTAGATCATGTCTGGTGTAATATTTCTTTGAGCACATAAAAGTGATTTTATGACAAATTGTGATTTGTAAAAGACTTAAAGGGCAAATGGTTTGCAAGCAGTTGAGGCCAGAGGGAAAAGGCTAGGTATGGGAAGAAATATTTTGAGCATCAAGATGGGAATGAAAGTTTCAAGCTAATAGAAATATGTGATCGAACTTAAACTAGCTGAACCTCAGATTTTCCTAAAATTTTCAGTAACCTTGCTTTATAGCTGTTGCAGGATCAAGTCGGTTACCATATTGTCTTCTAGCTCCTCTTGATCACTATTGCTTTCTCTCTGGTCCTGATTTCAGTGCCCCATTTGCACTGCATTCTTGTTCCTCATTTCAGAGTTTAAAGGTTCATTTATGAATATCTTAAAATGTTAGGATGCTACCTTCTTAAGAGTCACTCTGTTGAAATAAGAGCGGCGGGGCTGCGTCCCCAGCACCCCGGCCGCCTGCTAGCTCATGCCCGAAATAACAACACACAAACTGTATTCATTTAAGAACTGCTTGGCCCATGAACTCTAGCTTCTTATTGGCTAGCTCTTACATATTGTTCTAACCCATTTCTAATATTGCGTGTAAGCACCCCAAGGTGCGCTTACCGGGAAGATTCTAACCTATGTCCATCTTGGGTCAGAGCTTCATCGCGTGTGCCTCAGAGAGCAGAGCTATCGGGAGAGCTGAGCATGGCGTCTCTGCTCCAGAGAGCAGAGCTGTCGAGTCTCTCCGGGAGCAGAGCAGAGTCTGACCTCACTTCCTCTTCTGCCCAGAATTCTGTTCTGTTTACTCCTCCCATCTATGTTCTAAGCTATGAGGCCAAGCAGTTGGTTTATTATAATTAACCAATGACCTTCCTCCATCATCACTCGATTCTCATTTGTTACATATGTGTATGTATTATCACAGATAGGATGCAGGGAGATTATAAGGAAGGACATGACTAGATAGAGTAACCCAAGATGCGGCCATAAGTAATAATTATGATGCTTTATACTTCACATGTGCAAGATTACAAATTCTACTTTATAATAACTTTGCAGGTCCCATAGCAGTATACTTTAATAAAGTAAAATAAATCTGTTTTTCTTTGTTAAATGCTGTTTTTATCTTTGTTTTGTTTTACTATCATAATCAGAAAATTTGCATCTAAAATGCACTTTTTTTCTCTAAGATTTTTATTTTTATTTTACATGTATGTTTGCATGTGTGTCTGTGCATCACGTGTATGCATTACCTACAGAAACCAGAAGAGAGTGTTCAGATCCCCTGAAACAGATCCCCTGAAACTGGAGTTACAGTTGTGAGCCACCATGTGGGTTCTGGGACTGAAATAGAGTCTTCTGCAAGAGCAGCCAGTGTTTTAACTCCTGAGTCATCTTTGCAGCCCCAGATGCATCTTTTTCTAATGGTCATACTCACCAATGACTTTTAATATTCTCTAGGTCACTGTGTAGAAATGCCCACAGAAGCTCAACTGAAGATGATGATTCATCCTCAGAAGAAGAAATGGAGTGGAGTGATAATAGTTTGCTTTTTGCCAATCTTTCTATACCTCAGTTAGACGGAACTGCAGATGAAAATAGTGGTAAGAAAACAAATCTATTGTAGGCATTTGGTTATTTAGTAAGTAAAATTATATTTTATTTGAAAACTGAAATCATTTTCTGCATAAGTATATGAGGTTGTTAGTGATACAATTACGTTTTTTCTTTCTATAGGAGTTTTTCTTTTTAAAAAATATAGATATATGATTCCTTATTTTCAAGAGGGTAGGATATTTGTGAATTGCTTGTTGAAGCTCTGTAAACCCTAATCAGTATCATTCATATATATATTCACATAGAACTAAGAAATATGCTAACTGTATTTCAGATAACATGAAGAATAGCATATTATTTCATGAAACAAATGATACTGTTTTCTCATATTCCTTAAAGCTACTGTAACTTTTTTGATCAAAAGAATATATGTTTAAAATAATGACTAATGTTGTCTCTTGATTGTTTCTGTTGTATAATCTTGATGAGAGGGGTAAACTTTGTTCAGATTGCTATTTTAGATTTACAAACAATTTAAATTCTTCCTTAAGAGATTAACACTATGAATGAGTAAATTCTTTTCTTTCTTTGATTCCAGACAATCCATTAAACAATGAAAATTGTAGAACACACTCTTCAGTGATTGCAACAAGCAAACTATCAGTAAGACCTTCCATCTTTCACAAGGATGCTGCTACATTGGAACCCCCATCTTCTGCTAAGATTACCTTTCAGTGTAAACACACAAGTGCCCTTTCGTCCCATGTTTTAAACAAAGAAGATTTCACTGGAGACCTTTCACCACCAAACAATACAGAAAAAGGTCGAGACAGTTCGGTCACTTTTACAAATGAAAGTCCTTACTCCATGAAATGCTCTGGATCTTTGAACAGTAGTGTTCATTCAGATAACTCTCATAAAGAGATTTGTAAGAAAGACAAATCTTTGCCGGTATCTTCCTGTGAAAGTTGTGTTTTTGATTATGAAGAAGATATTCCGTCTGTTACAAGACAAATACCAAGTAGAAAGTATACGAACATGAGAAAACTTGAAAAGGATGCCTCTTTCATACATGTGAACCGTCATACTAGTGAGAATACATTGGGGAAAAACTCTTTCAACTTTCCTGACTTAAGTCATTCAAAAAGTAAACTGTCCTCTGAAGGAAATGAAAAGGGAAAGAGCACATCTTTTAGTAGTATATTCCCCTCTTCATTAACTGAAAGTTGTGACATGCTGTCGTGCTCAGCGGAGAATAGAACTATGGTGAATTCTCTTGATAGTATCGCTGATGAGAGTGGACTGAATAAACTCAAAATCAGATACGAAGAATTCCAAGAACATAAAGTGGAAAAGCCAAGTCTCAGCCAGCAGGCAGCCCATTATATGTTTTTTCCCAGTGTTGTTCTTTCTAATTGTCTCAGTAGACCACAGAAACTATCTCCTGTCACATACAAACTACAACCTGGCAGTAAACCTTCCCGGTTAAAATTGAATAAAAAGAAATTAATAGGCCATCAGGAAACTTCTACCAAAAGTAGTGATACTGGAACCACAAAAGACAGTTGTATGCATAGTAATTCTTACAGCAGTGCTTCTGAAAAGGATAATGCATTGAGTAGTGATTTAATTAAAGCTACTCATGGAACATTTGACAATAAAACACCTACAGAAAATTTTATAGACTGTCATTTTGGAGATGGGTCTTTAGAAGCTGATCAGTCCTTTGGCCTATACGGAAATAAATACACACTTAGAGCCAAACGCAAGGTAAATTATGAAACTGAAGATAGTGAGTCAAGTTTTGTAACACAGAACTCAAAAATTAGCCTACCTCATCCCATGGAAATTGGTGAAAATTTAGATGGAACTCTAAAATCCAGAAAACGAAGAAAAATGTCTAAAAAGCTGCCCCCTGTCATTATAAAGTATATTATTATCAATAGATTTAGAGGGAGGAAAAATATGCTTGTGAAGCTAAGTAAAATAGATTCTAAAGAAAAACAAGTAATATTAACTGAGGAAAAAATGGAACTGTATAAGAAGCTTGCACCTTTGAAGGATTTTTGGCCAAAAGTTCCTGACTCCCCTGCAACCAAATATCCCATTTATCCACTAGCACCAAAGAAAAGTCACAGAAGGAAGTCAAAACATAAGTCTGCTAAGAAAAAAACTGGTAAGCAACAAAGAGCAAATAGTGAAAACATTAAAAGAACTTTATCTTTCAGAAAAAGACGGACACATGCTATTCTTTCTCCTCCCTCACCATCTTACATTGCTGAAACCGAAGACTGTGACTTGAATTATAGTGATGTTATGTCAAAGCTAGGTTTTCTTTCTGAGAGAAGCACAAGTCCTATCAATTCATCTCCTCCTCGCTGCTGGTCTCCCACAGACCCAAGAGCTGAAGAAATTCTGGCTGCTGCAGAAAAAGAATCAATGCTTTTTAAGGGTCCTAATGCATATAACACTAAGACTGCTAATTCTCGGGTAGGAAAAACTAGTCGAGCAAGAGCACAGGTTAAGAAGTCAAAAGCAAGACTTGCAAGTCCCTCTGTAGTTACTAAAAAAAGAAACAAACGAAATCAGACAAATAAACTGGGAGATGATGGTAAAAAGAAACCAAGAGCAAAACAGAAACAAAGAACAAATGAGAAAGGTTCATCAAGAAAGCACATGGCACCTACAGATGAAAAGATAAAACCACAGTCTGAGGCTGAAGCAAAGCTTATGCTCAACCACCAGAACGTGCCTGAGCTCACAAGTAGCTCTGGCACTCAAGCACTTTTTAAACAGAAAGAGATGTCACAAACGGGCCCTGCTGTGGACCATCCACTTTCTACTTGCCAACCTACTGGACTTAGTACACCACAGAATATGTCTAACTGCTTTTCCTCTTTCTTAGAAAGCAAGAAGTCTGTGGATTTGCAAACGTTCCCCAGTTCACGAGATGATTTACATTCATCAGTTTATAGTTCCCTAGGACCTGGAATCTCAAAAATTAATATTCAGCGGTCTCAAAATGCTATGTTTACTCGAAAGGAATCAACCTTGATTCAAAAAAGCATATTTGACCTTTCCAACCATTTGTCTCAGGTAGCACAAAGTACACAGATCTCTTCAGGTGTATTGTCTCCAAAGACAGATGATACTGCAAATATACAGAAAAACTGTGTGTCATCTATTGGAAAGTTAAATGAGTACCGCAGTTCTTTAGACTCAAAGCCAGAACAGGTCTGTGCCCCCAATTTTTTGCACTGTAAGGACAGTCAGCAGCAGACTGTGTGCACGTCAGAACAGTCAAAACATAGTGAAAAAACTTGTTCTCCAGGAAATGCAGCTTCTGAGGAAAGCCAGACACCTAATTGTTTTGTAACCTCTTTGAGAAGTCCCATCAAACAAATAGCATGGGAGCAGAAACAGAGGAGCTTTATTGTAGATATGTCAAATTTTAAGCCTGAAAGGGTAAAACAAAGGTCACTGTCAGAAGCAGTTTCACAAACCAAAGCACTGTCTCAGTGTAAAAATCAAAATGTGTCAACACCTTCAGTATTTGGTGAAGGACAATCTGGGCTAGCTGTTCTAAAAGAATTGTTACAAAAAAGGCAGCAGAAAGCACAAAGTGCAAATGTTGTACAAGATTCAACATCTAATAATCAGACAGATAAGAATATTTCTGTTCCTGTCGAGCATAAGAAAACAAGTAAACGAACACGATCAGTGACATCTCCAAGAAAACCTCGGACTCCCAGAAGAACGAAACCTAAGGAGCAAACCCCCAGATGTCTAAAAGTGGACCCTCTAAATCTGCAGACCTCTGGCCAGTTGGATAATTCCCTGTCAGATGATAGTCCCATCCTTTTTTCAGATCCAGGTTTTGAAAGTTGTTATTCACTTGAAGATAGCTTATCTCCTGAACACAATTATAATTTTGATATTAACACAATTGGCCAGACTGGGTTTTGTAGCTTTTACTCTGGTAGTCAGTTTGTTCCAGCTGATCAGAATTTGCCTCAGAAGTTTCTGAGTGATGCTGTTCAGGATCTTTTCCCAGGACAAGCTATAGAAAAGAACGAGCTTTTAAGTCACGACAAACAGAGTTGTAGTGAGGAGAAGCATCATGTCTCTGATTCAAGCCCATGGATTAGATCCAGTACTTTGAACCCTGAACTTTTTGAGAAAGCGTCTATCGATAACAATGAAAGTCATCGGCACAGCCAGTGGAAAAATAGCTTTCATCCTCTGGCATCTCGATCTAATGCAATCATGGAGTCTTTCTGTGTCCAGCAGTCAGAGGGTTGTCTAAATGAGAAATCCAGGCTGAATAGGAGTTCAGTGAGTAAAGAAGTATTTCTCAGTCTTCCACAGGCAAGCAGTTCAGACTGGATGCAAGGTCATAACAGAAAAGAAATGGAACGGTCTCTTGACTCGGTTAATACCTCTTTTACAACCATACTTTCCTCCCCTGATGGGGAACTTGTGGATGCAGCTTCTGAAGATTTAGAATTGTATGTTTCAAGAAACAATGATGTATTGACACCAACTCCTGATAGTTCACCAAGGTCTACCAGCTCTCCCTTACATTCTAAAAACGGCAGTTTTACTCCTCGAACTGCTCACATTCTGAAACCACTTATGTCCCCACCAAGTAGGGAAGAAATTGTGGCAACTTTGTTGGATCATGATCTTTCAGAAACTATTTATCAGGAACCATTTTGCAGTAATCCCTCTGATGTGCCAGAAAAGCCCAGGTAATCAAAATCCATTTGTTTCTCCTTGGGTCACTTTGAACAGCTTTTATTTTGTATCATTTCATAACTGATTGCTAGTTTTCTCTCTGTGATACTGCATTTTTTGTGATATTGCGTTTTCAAGAACAATGAAAAATTACTTGTAATTATACATTGATTAAGAACATTCACAAAGTAGAAAACTGCACCTAGACAAATTAAGTTGGTGATTCTTGGGCTTTAATTTGCTAGTACTTAACTCGTGTCACCATTAGAGGAGCAAAGGCTCACTTTGACATGATACAGAATTTAAAAGAATGTCAAAATACCTCAAAGTATTACTGGAGGAGAAAAGAAGGGAGGGACAGGGTGAGAGAGACTCTGTGTGTGTGTGTGTGTGTGTGTGTGTGTGTGTGTGTGTGTGTGTGAGAGAGAGAGAGAGAGAGAGAGAGAGAGAGAGAGAGAGAGAGAGAGAGAGAGAGAGAGAGAGA
>NW_026067910.1:902247-922016 GCF_014885135.2 Alexandromys fortis | reverse complement strand
CATGAATGAAAGTTTTAATTGTTAAGCTTTTTTATGTACTTTTTTTGGTGTATGTGTATGTATCTGTGTGCATATCACAAGTATGGAGGTCTTGTGGGACTCAATTTCTACCTTTTGCCATGTGGGCCCCAAAGATCAAACTTAGGTTGTTAGACTTAGTGACCACTGCTTTTACCTGTAGAACCATCTCACCAAACCAAAATTAAGCTTTTGGACTTTTTTATTTTAAAGAAAAATCGTTTTTTTAAATGTTTGTTTTGTTTTAATAAATGTGTTCATCTGCTTTCTGTCACTGTGAGAAATGTTGTATGTTACCCAGTTTATAAGGAGAAGAGATTCACTTGGACTCACAGTTTCAGAGATTCCAGTCTATGTTCAACTTATGACTTGGGTCTGTTGGCAATAACGCATCAAAATAGGCACTTTTGGCAGAGCCAAACTTCTTACTAGATAGTTAGGACCAAAAAGAAGAGACCAGTGTCTATAATCTAAAGACCTCTCAATAAGTCCCACCTTAAAGTTAAACCTTAAAGTTTCTGGCAACTCTCAGAATCCCAAAGGACCAAGCCTCTAATGCATGGACCTTTGGGGACACATAAGTTCTTTTATGATAGTAAATGAACATTAGTTTTGGATATGTCTGTTTTAAACTACTTTTCATTTGATTTCAACATCTTTAGTCTTGTTGATAGTGCTATTAGCTTTTTATTGTTACTAAGGTGTGATTGAGGTGTGATTTCTCCTTATCTTTTCTTTCATTAAAGATTTTCAGGGAAGATGCATACAACAAAGAGTGAAGTGGTAGTCATTGTACTGTTTTATGTAGCAGCCATTTGATAGTTCTCTAGACTCTCATCACTAAGGTAGCACATAACTAACAAGAGCTAACAGAGTACATGACCTAATCCAAGAGTTTGGGGCTTTGGAGATGAATCAGTTGCTAAAGTGCTTGAGGACATAAATCTGGTCATCTAAACTTATGTGTGTGTGTGGGGGGGGTGTTTGTTTAAAAGAACAAAAACAAAAGAGGACTGATGGCATGTACTTGTAATCCTAAATCTCTATAGAGGTGGTCCAGATAGAGCCTGGGGCTTGCTGAACAGCCAGCCCATCCTACTTGGTGAATTTCAGGTCCGTGAAAGAGAGAGGCCAGCACCTGAGGAAGAACATTCAAAAGTTTGTCCTCTGACAACCATGTTCACATGTGCACACACCCGGCAGACTAAACCAGTTTATCTTTCAGTTACTGATTCTTCCTTATATACACATGAGTTTAAACATTAGTGGAATTTAGACTGTTCATTTTATGTTCTGCCAATTCCAAAGTTCTTGTGTTTATAAACTCAAATACATGACAGAACAGAATTATAGTTGTTTCCCTCAGCTGTGTAGATGGGATTTTGTTTGATACTGAACATTGAACCCAAAACCTCATAGTATACCACCAACAAATGCATGCTTTTTTTTAAATATTGAGAGAATTTTAAAAAAAAAAACAAAGGTATGGGTACTAGGAGATAGAGAAAGAGGCTTTAGAGAAATAAAAGACAAATTACTCTATTGTTTTATCTGTGTATGGTGAGAGTAGAATATTGCTTAAAATTAACAGTGAGTGCCTGGGAGGATGTACCAGCTGATAAAGTGCCTGCTGCATAAGCACAGGGACCTGAGTTTGGATTCCTAGTGCACACATGCAATCTGGACATGGTGGCGCCTGTCCATAACCCTAGCACTCGATAGGTGCAGGCACACAGATCCCTGGAGCTCATTGGCCGTCCAGCTAATCAGAGTGATGAGCTTAAAGTTTAGTTTGAGTTGCTGTCTCCAAAACTTAGGTGGAGAGCAACTAAGGAAGGTATGTAGTATCTTCCTCTGCCTTCCACATATGTTAACTCACTCATATAAAAACATACCCAAACACATACAGAGAAGACTAGTGGAAAGGAATTTGATGAGTTTGTGTCATCTCCAAAGAAAGTTTCATAGGACACTAAATTGAAACAACAAATACCTTCTTTCTTTGTGGTGATGATGCCTTTCAAAGAAATTAATTTTGTAATTATATGCCAGTGAAGAAAAGCATATTGAATCTGAAGGTAGAGTGTTTTGTCTACAGTTGGGATAAGTGGAAAAAGAAATTGTCGTATTTGAGACACCAAAAGGGACTCTAAATCTGTTAGGTAGGAACCTATTTGGGCAATTGTTTCTTGAGACAAAAACATATGTTCTAAAAATGTATTTATAGGGAGCTTGGTGGACGGCTTCTCATGGTGGAAACTCGACTTCCAAATGACCTGGTTGAATTTGAAGGAGACTTTTCCTTGGAAGGACTGCGCCTGTGGAAAACAGCGTTCTCAGCAATGACTCAGAGTCCCAGACCAGGCTCCCCTCTTCGTAATGGCCAAGCAGTTGTCAATAAAGGGTCAAGTAATAGCCATAAGACGGTAGAAGATAAAAAAATTGTAATTATGCCTTGCAAATATGCCCCAAGTCGACAACTGGTCCAAGCATGGCTTCAAGCCAAAGAAGAATATGAACGTTCAAAGAAATTCTCTAAAACTGAGTTAACTGGAGTGATAAAATCTGCTGAAAACATCAGTCCTTTAGTTAATCCAGCTGACACACCTGCAGTGTCTTCACAGATGGATGCATGCCCACATACACTTCCTACTACAGCACACACCAAGGAAGAAGTTACTAAGGCTCCCATTGCCTTACAAGCAACAACTGCAAGATGTGATCAGATTGTAAGTGTCAGTCAGACACTACCACCACTGACCTCTGCAGCTGTTCCTGAGGAAGATGAAGATGATGATAATTGTTATGTTAGTTGCAGCTCCCCTGATTCTCCAGGGATTCCACCTTGGCAACAAGTAACATCCCCAGATTTCAAAGCATTAAATGGAGATGATAGACACTCATCACCGATGGAGGAACTATGTTCCCTAGCTGCTGAGAACGTCTTAAAGCCAACAAAAGATAGTACCCCAAAAAGTCCCTGCAGTGAGCCTCGAGAGCCTCAGATGATCTCTCCAATTAATGCTAGAGCAAGAACTGGGAAATGTGATCCACTTTGCCTTCATAGTACACCAGTTATGCAGAGAAAATTTCTAGAAAAGCTTCCTGAAGTAACTGGCCTTAGCCCTTTATCAATTGGTAAGTGTATAAATAGTGGAAAGGCTACATATGCTTCTTCAAAGGTAGAGATGAAACATTAGACTATATGATAAAAATTACAGTCTTGTAATTGAAATTGTAGCTCAGGAAATGGAATATGATTTTTGATTCATCTTTAGGGAATCAACAGACGGAAATGTTTTCTTCTTTCTACTGTGAAGTACATTGTATCTCTCTACCTTCTGGATGAAATAGACAAACCACTGAGAAACCTAAGCCTTACCTGCTTCTGAACTGGATTTTTACCATTGGCTTTTTTACACATGCCCAAGTCACCACCTTTTTGATTTTCCCAGTTCTGATTCTCAAACCCAAGGTCTGTACATACACTTCACTGCAGAAGTATATCCCCAGCCTCTTTCCCACCTTTAAATATAGAAGCAGCCAAAATTTCCCTTGACCTTATATCTCGGGCCAAATTTTTCTTCCTCCTTTAAAGCCAGCTTGCTTTTTACAAGATTTCTCTTAACAGCTCTGCTTATTTACTTTGTATTCATTTCTCAGCCTAGCCTAATCTGAACTCTGTCAATTCCACTGTTTAAAAGAAAAAGGGTTTTCACCAGGGGTGATGGCACATGCCTTTAATCCCAGCTCTCTGAAGGCAGAGGCAGACGGATCTCTGTGCATTTGAGGCCAGCCTAGCCTACAAGAATAGGCTCCAAAGCTACAGAGAAACTCTGTCTGGAAAAACAGGGGGAAAAAAAGTTTCTCAAAACTTACTTGTAACTAAAGCCAATAGATGCATTTTAGTTTTTAATCGTGCTGGCTAAGCAGTCATGGCCTGTTGCCCACAACTTAGTTTCTGGAGTTCCTCTTGTCTTCATTTTTATTTCTTTCTACTTGATTTTCTTTTAAATATATCATACTATTCTTAGTTGTCATCTAAGTGTTGCAATTTATTAAGTCTTAAGCTTTCCTTTGATTTTTCTCCTAAATGATCAAATTCCTGACCACAGGGTTAATACTGATAATTCACAAATTTGTATTTCCAGTTGGGAATTCTATTTTAGGCTGTAGGATACTATCCTACTTGACTATATGGCATTCCGATTGAATATTCAAAGGACTACAAGTTTGATTTTTTTTTAACCCTTAAATCCTGATCTCAATGTCAGCATGCACTTACCACCTTACGACACACTCAGATTCATGTGCTGCATGAGCCATTTTCAGACCCATCAAATCTTTCCATTCTCTCTCTCTGCGAATAATGTCATTGTCTTATCATTCAACAAAGTTAGGCACAATACATATGTCACATCGTCTGATTCCCTTAATCAGCACCCTGTTCCATCCATTACAATGTTCTTTCACTCACTTCCTAAATAACTCAAAATTTTCTACTTCATTTTATCTCTGCTACCACAGCCTTATGCTGGCTCATTATAATCTCTTGCCTGAGCCTCTACTGGCCTTCTTATACTCTTACTGCATGACAGTCAGGAGAAACCATTTATGTATTCCTGCTATGCATACTTCAGTTCAAAGACACCAAGTGTTAACTAGATACAAATTCCCAATTACTTCCTCCCTCATTCAGGATTTGGCTTTTAGCAAAAGTTTCAGTCACACATAGACAATTGCAGTTCAAAAATACTAATTATAAAATTCTGTAAGTAAATGAACCCTGAGTTTGAAATGATGTCCTGTTTGAGTATCATGTCTATTTATCCTTTCTCTCCCAGGATATGAACCATCTCATTATCTAGTATAGCATTCTACCGTTACTCTCTTGTTAGTGATCCAGTCAGCAGCTGTGGATTAGAACATTTTTGTTCAAGGGGTTGTTATTTTACTTCATGAACCTGAAGCACAGAAGTAATGATGCCAAAGAGAAGCAGGAAGATACTTTCCTTATGAAAAGGGGGAAAATATCACGTTCATGTAAATTATTAGAGTATATTATTGTCATTCTATTTTATTACTGGGTATTTTTAAGCTTACTTTGCCTAACTTATAAATTAAATGCTGTTATGGGGGATAGGTAGGTAAGTATGGCAAAAATCATGGTATATGTTGGATTTAGTACTATCCACAGATATCTACTGAAAGGTCTTAGAATGTGGTCTATATAGAACTGTTGTAATTTCACCTTCATTTTTGTATGATGAATTTATGATTCTTTCTAAAGCACGGAAGAAACTTGATATCTCTCCCTCCTCATCATAACTATTTGATGAGTAAATTATTCCCAATGGTAATGACTAAGATATGAAAGTCAATAGTAAAACGCCAGTGTGCATATTTAAAATGCAAAATTTTCAAGTATTTTGTGGAGATTTAAGATTTTAATTTTATTTTTAAATTATGAAATTTGGAGTATAGAATGATGCACATGTTATTTAAGTGTTTGAAACAACAAAATTTGTTTTAAAAAACAGAAGCAGATGTACAAGATAAAAATGAAATTTCTCTCTACAGAACCAAAAACCCAGAAGTTGTGTAATAAGAAAGGGAATGATCCTGAAAGTCTGAGGAGAGTTCTCCTGACAACACAAGTGAAGGTAACTATACTAAACATCTGTAGGTCAGTGCAAGACCAAGTCTTCATTGTAGACCTCAGATAGCTCATAACTGTGTCTGAACTTAATTGTTTCATTTTTTGCATCGTTATTTACATATCTTTGAGACAACAAGAAATTACATTTTTCTTTGGTTTTTTTATTGTTGGGGTCTAAAATATTCTTATGTGTAAATACAAATATTACAGAGAAAGTGAATATGATAGCCAAATTGTGGATTATGAGGATACACATACATTAACTGATAACTGGCAGTATCAGAACAGTCCAGTCACAGCAGAGCTCAAGTAAGTGATTTTGATCCCACCAGAAATATATCCTTTTCGTTGGTTTATTTTTTTCAAATATAACTTAATTTTTTAATTTCTTTCACTAAATTACAAAGAAAGCAACATTATCTACTATTGAAGTTGAGAAATAAAAATGTCCTTATTCAACTACTAGAGATATGATAGTACTTAATTGATAAGTATAAGGTTACATGAAAGAAATGCATTAGACATTGTCTTTAGAAATAAATGATAGAAACCACTTCCATATTAGCTACTTCTGTTTCAAGAAAAGTCAAGATAAATACCTATGGAGTAGAAGTGTGAGCTCTACCCGACGACTGCTTTCCATATTCAGAGCTTGTAAAATCAAATGTCAACACATGGTCTGTTTATAGACTGATCACATTTGTACAGTTACTGAACTAAAAGGAATGAATGTTAACAAAACCTTTTTCTTAAATGGCTGTTCATGTTTGTTTCTGGCTGTGTCTTTTCTTAATAGAATCAGTTTGCACCAGTAAATACTCCAAAGAAAGAAACTTCTCAGATTGACGGACCATCTTTAAACAATACCTATGGTTTCAAAGTCAGCATACAAAACTTACAAGAGGCAAAAGCTTTACATGAGGTAAAACTACAACTTATAAGATTGTGTACATTGAGCTTAACTATCAGGATTTGTCCATAGGATGAGTATGGGAAATCTTTTAACCAGAAAAGGGTATGTTCAAATTTCTTCATTAATCTTCATTTTGTTATTCTATTGTATATGTGTAAAATAGAAAAAAAAGTTTAAATATTGACCAGATGCCGAGACTGATTATTGTTTCACAACCTTCACAGAATTAATACCTAAAATTTAGTTTATGCAAGTTAAATTAGGAAAGCCAGTTGATGGTGGTTAACACCTTTAGTTCTAGCACTTGGGAGGCAGAGGCAGGTGTCTGTGAGTTCAAGGCTGGCCTGGTCTGCAGAGCGAGTTCAGGAAGCCAGGAGTATACAGAGAGAAACTCTGTCTTAAAAAGCAAAAACAACAAAAATAATGTAAATGTAAATTAATGGACCGGAAACTCAAAGCATTTGTTAAAGTGATAGCAAGATTGAAATCAGTGTTGTTCGTATTTTGTTGTTTTATATATATAATAAACATTTATATATTTATATTTTTATTTCATGAGCAATTTTCCTACATGTTATTTAAGTGCAGTGTGTATGTCTGGTGCCCAAGAAGGCCAATAGAGGGAGCAAGATCCCACCATGCCAGGCACCAAAAGCCCAAATCTCAAGAGATAAATTTAGGAATACATAGCAAATGCATGCCCACAGTTAAAAATTAAAGGAATTGTTTTTTAAAACTATAATTACTGAGTTGGCAATATGGTTTACCTAGTAAAGGTACTTGCCACCAATCGTGACAATCTGAGTTCAATCCTTAGAACTCACATGGTAGGAGGAGAAAACCAACTCCCATAAGTTGTCCTCTTATCTCCACACACATAATAGGGCATATGTATGCACACATACACAAATAAGTATTTTTTATTTAGTAAATAAAAATAAGAAAAATATAAAAGCAAAATTGATAGTACTTGGCAAAAGACTTGTTTTTTAAAAATTCATGTACACACACACACATATACCCACATACATACA
The DNA here is from genome assembly GCF_014885135.2 of Alexandromys fortis. Lineage (NCBI taxonomy): Eukaryota > Metazoa > Chordata > Mammalia > Rodentia > Cricetidae > Alexandromys > Alexandromys fortis. The sequence continues at coordinate 914,392 of NW_026067910.1, read as the reverse complement.
CGTATACTGGGGTGTGTGTGCACGCACGCACGTTTGTGTAGAGATGCCCACGGAGGCCAGAAAAAGGACATCATATCAAATGAAGCTGGTGTTTGCAAGATGTCTGAGATGTTATGTGTTTGCTGGGGTCTGAATCTGGTCCTCATCATTGTGCAGCAAGCTCTCTTAACCACTGAGTCGTCTTTTAGACTCCAGAAAAACTGATTACCTTTGGTTATTCTCTTTTTATTTGACCAACCTAATTTTATTTATATGTATGTAACATCTTGAAGTTAAAATCAGTCCATGATGTTGAGTTGATTGTTAATAGACCTTTCTCCTCTCAGGTAAGAATTTTAATACCTGTGCAGTGGTCAGAACAGCAGATGAACTCTAAAGAATGCTTGCTCTAGGGAGCTTCACCCATTGTATCCCCTTATCTTCTTTCTGCTTTACTCAGTACAGAACACAAGGGCTCCTGTTCCACTTCCTCACCTTCCTCTCGCTCACCCATCTAGCTCACTCTTTACTCCGCTTTAGACCACACCCTTAGGAACTCTTAAGAGCAGCAGTGCATTTTAACTCTCAGATAGAAAGGCTAAGTGTAAATGTGAAATTTCGAAAAATGAAATTACTCTGTAAGGGTCTTCTGACCTAAAATTGTCCTCGCAAGTCTTTTCTGTACCCATTATACATGCTCGTTCTTCTAATTCAGTTGGTTGTTTTGTCTTCATGGCTTTAGGAGAGAGGTTTTCCACTTTAAAGTTTTTGTGTTTTGTTGAAATAGGAGCTGCGGGGCTGCGTCCCTGGCACCCGGCCGCCCGCATGGCTAGCTTATGCCCCGAAATAATTACACGGAAACTGTATTCTTTCAAACTCTGCCTGGCCCGGCTAGTTCCAGTTTCTTATTGGTTAGCTCTTACATATTGTTCTAACCCATTTCTAATATTCTGTGTAGCCCATGAGCTGGCTTACCAGGGAGGATCTTAACCTGTGTCTGTCTGGAGCGGGAGAATCATGGCGACTCCCCTACTAAGCTTCTTTCTCCCAGAATCCTGTTCTGTTTTCTCCACCCACCTAAGGGTTGGCCTATCAAGGGGCTTAGGCAGTTTCTTTATTAATAAGAAATCACTCCCACATCAGTGTTTGCTAGGTTATGTGCTAATTATAAACAATAAAATCTTGAATGGTATACATTTCCAAGTAAAAATTTCTGGGGTATGGGAATGCTTGGAAGATGGCTCAGTCCTTAAATGCTCGCTGGTCCAGATGCCCAGCACCCACATATAAAGCCAGGTGTGGCAGTGTGTGTGGTGTAGTGTCCCCAGACTGGGGGTGGGGTCAGGAGAGGAGAATCCCTGGGGCTCTCTGGCCAGCCAGCTAGAAAACAAGTTAGCTCAAAATTAGCAGGAGAGGCTGTCTCAGAAAAAGAAGATGGAATGCAACAGAGAAGGATACCCAGCATCGACTTCCTACACACATAATTAATGTTTTGCATATTTAAAAGAATATAATAGTAACCATATTAACAAATACATATACTACATGTATATGTTAAATGTTAATCAGGACAAAAAGATAGACAAGGTAAAATAAGCCTCCCTCCTACCCCAGACCAGCAGTTTCCTTTTGCAGAAGTCCTACGTACTTATACATTCTCATGCCTCTAGAAATTTTCTGTGCACATGCTTACGTTTTTACATATATAGAGGCATACTATATTCCGCGGTTCCATTTATTAATATATTGTAGCACGAATAATAAAACCCAGAAACAGATATTGGGGTTCAACCTGAAGATCAGAAAAGCAAAGCAACCAAGCCACTAGAGCAGTCTTACCTCTGTGAAATCTTCAGACTGACAGCAGTTCCTGTCTCATCCTGCGGTGTGTACCACCACCATCTGGCCTGTATGGCTGACTAGTGTGGCTGCTGGGATTAAAGGTGTGTGCCACCGCCACCTGGCCTGTATGGCTGACTAGTGTGGCTGTTTTGAGTTCTGATCTTCAGGCAAGCTTTATTTATTAAAATACAAATGAAATTTCACTACAATATATTATACTGATGTTTCCGTATTAAAACATAGATATCAGGCTCTTTATTTTGACAAATGTTAAAAGTTACTGACTATTCAGTCATTACATGGCCTTTATGGCACTTAGCTGGTTACTAATCTCCCTTCTAAACATTGAGGTTTTTTTCTTACTCCTTTTGCTCTTAAAGTCTCAAGTGAACTTCCTTCTACTTATATTTTGATTTAATGAATGAGTTTATAACATAATTTCTCAGGAGTAGAATTGCTTGGCTAAAGATATGTGCATTTTAAATTTTAAGTTTTGATAGATATTTCTAAATTATCCTCCAAAAAGATTTTGTGCCAAAAATAGAATTTGCCAGATTCTATTACTGTTACTAATGGAAGTCATGGCACTTACATTCTTCATTGGCTTGCATGGATTATAATTACAAATCTGTTGCTAATTTATGTGATCTGAATAATTATGAAGTCACTATGAATAGTCTTATTTTCCAGTGCCAGCTGTATGTATATGATATATGGTAGAGTATAGCATGTAATTATGAATCCAGGCCAAATTTTGTTTCCTGTACTATTATGTTGATTTACTTTATTTTTATTTTTACTTTTTTTTTGAGGCAAAATATCTCTTTTTCCCAGGCTAGATTTGAGTTTGTGGGCTGAAGCCATCTTCTATTACAGCCTCCTGAGTAATTAGGATTACATGTGTGCTCTACTGGGCCTATCTCTGTCTCAATTTAAAAAAAAAAAACATAAAAATTACAATTGAGAGGTTTTTATTAACAAAGTATAGTGAGTATGTTTAATGTGTGTTGCATGTTAGTAAGAGTATGAACATTGGTCAAATGAAAAGGCTTATTTTAACAGGAGCACCTGCTTGTTGGGGTTTTTGTCCTGCCTAGTTCCCACAGCTGTTTAGGTCCCAAAGAAATCACACAGAGAGTCTGAATTAGTTATAAAGTGATTGGCCCATTAGCTCAGGCTTCTTATTAACTCTTATAACTTATATTAACCCATTATTCTTATCTGTGTTAGCCACATGGCTTGGTACCTTTTTCAGCAGGGCAGGTCACATCTTTATTTTTTCATTTCTGGGCAGAACTGAGGAGAGAGCTTCCTTCTTCCCAGAATTTCCTGTTCTCATCAGCCCGCCTCTACTTCCTGTCTGGTTGTCCCACCTATACTTCCTGCCTGGCTACTGGCCAGTCAACGTTTATTTAAAATATAATTGACAGAATACAGAATTGTCCCATACCAGCTTGTGTGGTTGATTCCATAAAAGTTCTTTTAATTTTTAAAGGTAAAACTAAAACTTGAAAAATTGACGCATATGTGCAAAAATATCTAAATTTAAACAATCCTTAAATAGTAGCAGGTTAGTAAATCTGAACTTTAAACTAAAAGATGGTTTCTGTTTTCAGTTTAAACTAAAGATAGTATTCTAATGCAGTGAACTGTAAAGTGACAGACTGGTTTGAATGTGGATAAGCTGCTGAACTAATTCTTTTCTCAAACAGAAATTAAGAAGCACTGCATGTATTCTAAACAAATACTTTTTAAGTATGGCCATTGAGAAGTAGCAGCTGAAGCATTTCCTGAAATAAGAACACTAGTTAATCTAATTTTGGAAGCAAAAGTCTTAAGTTTCATAAATTTATGAACATTAAATTGTGACTTTGCCTTTATTTTGTTTAATTTTTGAAGACAGAATATCTCTGTAGTCCTGGCTGTTCTGGAACTTGCTCCATAGACCAGGTTGGCCTCAAACTCAGAGATCCTCCTGCCTCTGCCTGACAAGTGCTATGATTAAAGGTGGGTGCCACCACTGCCTGGTTGTGACTTTGTCTTTTATGTGCATATCTATATTTTTACTTACTTGTCTTCTCAAAGTCTTAGTAAAAAGGACTTCTTTGAAGATGCATGCCGTGAAACACTTTAAGTGTAATTTTTCATTTCCTTTTGTAGATACAGAATCTTACCTTAATCAGTGTGGAGTTGCATGCTCGAACTAGAAGAGACTTACAACCAGATCCCGAGTTTGACCCAATCTGTGCTCTGTTCTACTGCATCTCATCTGACACTCCTCTCCCAGACACAGAGAAAACAGAACTCACAGGTGTGATAGTGATTGATAAAGACAAGACAGTCACCCATCAAGGTATTGTTTATTTTTAGTAAGGATGTGCTTGCCCAGTGTGTGTGTGTGTGTGTGTGTGTGTGTGTGTGTGTGGAGGTGGTGGGGATTGGACAGGATCTCACATAGCTCAGATTGGCTTGTACTAGTTGTGTAGTTGAGGCTGACTTTGAGCTTTGATGTTCCAGCCTCTTCTTCCTAAGTGCTAGAATCACAGGCATGTGCCAGCCACTCTTTTTATTTGTTTATTTGTTTTGGTTTTTCAGGACAGGGTTTCTCTGTGGCTTTGGAGCCTGTCCTGGAACTAGCTCTTGTATACCAGGCTGGCCTGAACTCACAGAGATCCGCCTGCCTCTGCCTCCCAAGTGCTAGGATTAAAGGTGTGTGCCACCACCACCTGGTAATAATGTCAGTCATTCTTAACAAAATTTCTTCTTGAAGAACCACAGCAATCAGGAAGACTCCTCTCTAATGTTGACTGAGGTTGGGGTATGAAGCTGTACATAACTTTTTCCTAGCCGGGCAGTGTGGCACACACCTTTTTAATCCCATTACTCAGGAGGCAGAGTTGGGCATTTCTCAGTTGGATGCAAGCTTGGTCTACAGGGGAGTTCCAGGACAGACTACAAAGCTACTCAGAGAAACCCTGTCTCAAAAAACAAAACTCAAAAAAGCAAACAAACAAACAAAAACCCTTTTTCCTAGACTGATGATTCTTACTTTGATTATTACAACCACAAGTAGAATAGAGATGGAATAGATCACAGATCAGAGTGTGAGGCCTCCAGATTCTGCCCTCAGTACCACAGGGGAGGGAAGTTAGAAGCCAAGTGACACAAAGATCTTAGTAAAATTTCTAATTAACACATAGTTTATAAACTACTAATTATTCACAACAAATCCAAATAATCATATATAATTAGCTTGGGTAAACAAACTTCATTGTTTTCCAGATTGCTGCTAATACAAACTGTTTGCTTTAGACATTGTTAACTATTCTCATAGTTTGTAAGATATATTTTCGAACTGTTCATGTATCTTCCTAAATAAAGATATGTTTGGTTCAGAGGTTATTCATATACCATATAAGCATTTAAGGAAATGCAAGTATTTCTCCGAAGTTGTAAAGGTAACCCTTATAAATTATTTGAGTACACTGAGGAAGATTGAGTATAAAAGAAAGCCATTTAATTGCCTAACATTGGCTAACAAGATAGTCATTGAATTTTTATGAATTCTTCATGATAGCCAGTGTTGGTCGTTTGAAATTAACCGTGGTGGGATGACTTTACATATGGAAATAGGCAAGCGAAGACACATTCAAAAAATTTTTTTTGAAGAGTTGTTATCCATTATCTAGCATACTAGTGATTAAAATATTTTCTATTAAGCAAAGGTATTCCCATTAGGAAAATTAAGCATAGAAACAAAGTAATTGTCTTTGCATGTAATTTTATAAATGAAGACTTTAGTAGAATAACTGAAAATATGAAACTTGAATTTAAGTTACATGTTACGTTAGAAAAACCATTAAAGAAAATCTTCAAGTAGTTGAACTATAGTTTTACTTGTGGGGTTCAGTTTTCATATTCTTTTACTTAAAAGTAAAGATTAATGTTACTTTAATAGTACATGAAGTAATGTTATATATAATATTTTATTCCTTAGATATCAGATATCAGACCCCACTACTTATCAGATCTGGAATTACAGGATTAGAAGTTACCTATGCTGCTGATGAGAAGGCGCTCTTTCAAGAAATTACAAATATAATAAAGAGGTATTATCTTGTATTTTCTGATTTTCCCCCCCTAGTCTTTCTTCTTCAGTCATATCCTGCAGATGACATAAGATATAAAAGAGGACAAGAATCATTTCCAGGACCTTGGAAGTATATACTTATCCTTAGAGGGGCTCTTACTTTCAGTCTCCTATCATCATTCCTGCGCCCATCAAATAAGAATAGGAAAAGCAATCTTCTGTTTCTTACAATTAAGGGAATAAAGAAAAATACTTGCTTGTAGCTTCTTAGTTGTATTTTTAAGATGGTTTTACTATGGTTCTGAAGTAATAGGAATTTCTACAAAAGTTCAGTTGTATTATTCACTTAAATAAGTTTCTACCTTGGGAACTAACTACCATTTCAGTAGTATTTTGAATTGTTTTTTTAATTCTTTTTTATTTTAATAATGTATTTTTGTTGAAAGTAAAATTTTGTGAGAGTTTATGAAGTTATTTTAAACAAAGTAATTTTAATTTAAAATTATAATATCTCCCACCCTAAATTTCATCAGCCCCTTTCCCAAGAAATACAGAACAAGTGCAGTCTTAGTAAGATTAAACTCATTTTAGAAAATAAAATAACTCCTATAGTCACTTATTCTAAGTCATTCTGTAGGAGTTGTTCTACATGTACCACTACACATCCTTCCCCTTGTACATATATATTCCGGTGTGGAATATATATGTTGATTTTTGTTCCCTACATCATGAAAAAAATGCTTCTTCTGGGCAAAGGTCCAAATGTTGTAATGTATGCACTTTGATCCACCTCCTTCTTTAGGTATGACCCTGATATTCTCCTAGGATATGAGATTCAGATGCATTCCTGGGGCTACCTCTTACAGAGGGCTGCTGCTCTAAGTGTCGACTTATGTCAGATGATCTCTCGAGTGCCAGGTACGTAGAGTTGCAAATGTTTTGTTACAACTACAGAGAAATTGTAAATAAGGAGAAAATGTTAAAGGAAGTACTGTTATTCTAGCTCCATTTTTATACTAAATTGTGGTAAGTTCTAGATATAACTCCATACAAAACAGATTGGAAAAAGTCTACATTCACACTTATATATGCTGTTTTATGTGTTGGGGATTTTCCTACTTTTAATTATGTTTTTATATATAAATCTTTTTATAGCATTATACTGTCTGTTTCATCTTTAATATACTTTCTTCATCCAGTATCCTAGAACTGTTTTCCTATATTATTCTATGTTTCCCATAGTCTTCATGGTCGCTGTGAAGCTGCTTCATATTTCCTCAGCTTCATAAACTGTAATGTTATTGTTTTTTTTCTGCTTTTATTGTTTTGCCCATTAAATTGGTAGGAGAGGAAGGGCCAAAGAGCAGTAATAGTTAAGATTAGTAGTTAAGTAATTGCTTTTGATTTTTATTAGAGTATAAGTCTAAAAAGTAATATGAATTTTGATTGTAATTCACTAAGGTTTTGGTGCTGTTTAGAGAGAGATAGTAATAATTTTTATAATAAAATTAATTGTAATTTGTAAGTCTTTTTGTTATTGTTTTGTTTCTTTCTTTCTTTTTTCTTTTTTCTTTTTTTTTTTTTGAGATAGCTTCTCTGTTTAACCTTGGTTGTCCTGGAATGTAATCTATAGAACAGACTGGCCTTGAACTCACAAAAGATCTGCCTGCCTCTGCCTCCAGAGTGCTGGGATTAAAGGCATGCACCACAATGCCCAGCTGTAAAACATTTTTTCTATAACTAAAAATATCTTATTATCCATAGTCATTTTATTTTTTATTTTTAGTTTTTTCTTTTTAATGTTCTTTTAATTTTAGTTTTTAATTTTAATTAAAGTCTAATCACATTATTCCCCCTTCTCTTTCTTCACTCTAGTTCCTTTTTGTCCCCTTTCTCTAACACCTTCACCCCCACATTTTCTCAAATAGGTGGCCTCTTTTCCTTTGATTATTATTATTATTATATACATTATGTAATATATAAACACATCAATATATAAATACAACCTACTGCATTAATTTAGTGTTCCTTTATATGTACATGATTTCAAGGCTGACTCCTTGGTATTGGATAACTAATTAGGGTGCTCATCCCTGGAAGAGACTAATTCAGCAGTCATTAGTTGCCTATATAACTACATTTTTTTTTTTAAGTTTGTTTTGGCTCCCACAGCTTTATGGGACAGTTTTCTAAGTGTTCAGGAGAGGCAGCCCTCAGGTACATTGTTAATTACATTTAATTGATTGTAAGAGATAAGGATCAAAAGAATGATGAAGTTAATGTCCTACATTAGGTGTGTAGCTCAGCAGTAGAGTGTCTAAAGGTTTTGAGTTTGATCCCCAGCACCACAGGAAAGGAGGGAACTATGGAGGAAGGAAAGAAACGGAAAGGAGGAGGAAGGAAGGGAAGGAGAGCTCACATCCTTTCTCAGAATCACTGCTAAAACTTTATTGTCTTGAGCCACGCCACGTTGCAGTCTCCCATTTACAATTAAGCAACAGAGTAAACACAAAGGGTGTGTGGTTTGTTAAGTAACACAGTAGTGGTCCAGTGCACAGGTTCTGGAGCAAAGACTCCCCAGGTTCAAACTCTGCCTGTGCACCTATATAATGTCAAGCAAATTACTGAATAGATCCAATACTTGATTTACTCCTCTGGAAAGTGGAGGTTCTTAAAGGACTTTCAAGGTGGTTGTAATGGAGCCGGAAGACAGCAAACACTGTGTAAATGTGCTGACTTAGTAAAATGAAATTTTTGAACATTATCTTTTTAGCATAAAGAAAGAAATGAGAGTTGTGTGGGTCCATGGCCTTCAAGGTGAAGTGATCCTTGTATAGAATACTACTTGGTTTTTTTTTTTCATGTATGGAGTTTTCAAAAACAGAAATTTTATTAAAAATAGATTGTAAGCTAAAGTCATTATGAAATTGTTTTTCACTGTTGCTTCTGTCCAGGAATGACACCTTGCTTGTCATTCAGTGGGTGAGCAAATGTTCATTCTCAGTTCAGTGTCTTAAGCCTCACACTCAGAAAAATCTCTGACCACAAAATGCCACTCTCACTATCCCGCTGTATGAGCTACAGCTTTCCCTACAATTCTCCACACTCACCCTACAGTTTCATTACATGGATATGCATAAAGTTCATATTTTCCTCAGGATCACAGACTAATTTCACGATCCTAATCTGAGCAAAGAATAGTCCATCTAATTGCCTTTGAAGAGAATGTTCGTTTCTAGAAACGGAAGCTTTGTCATTAACGTACAACCTGAATGTTCTTTTGCTCATTTCAATGGTAATTATTTCCCAGTGCTTATCCACTATCTTCAGTGGATACATTTTTAGGAATTGAGTAATGTAAAGAGTTCATGTAGATGCAAAGATGGTATATTTCCATCTTACACAATCTTTTCAGAGAAACGACATACAGTAATATGCTCATGGCAGTCTTGGCATTGTAAAGATATTTTTAAAATGTTTTGAGCCCATGTGCACTTCCTTTAGTGAATATCTACTATATGCTGAAATATTAAGCCCTGAATATTACAGGTGAGGGCATAGGCTACAATGATGTTACAAAAAATACAGGAAGAAGCAAAAATTTCAAGTCAGATACTACTTGTTTTTTTACCATATGACCTGGGACAAGATGTAATGTTTCTAAGCAGAATTTGCATGGTGCAAAATGAAATTTATAGTGAAGGTGCTAGTAAAGGAAGCAATGTTGGTAACGTTCCTAGAACACGATAGATGTATAAGATACAATACACATTTTTAAATAGTTTATAACCTCTAGTCAGCTATGTTCACTAAATTTATTGTTATTTCAATTTTTTAATTATCACCCATGAAGTGACTCAGTTCTCTTTGCTCTAAGGAACTCTCATAGTTTAAGGATTTGTCCTGAGTTTCTCAAACCTTGAAAGAATTATGTATATTAATAACTGCCATTTGGGGCTGGGAAGAGGGCATAGTCAACGTGGTGCTTTCATGAGGACCTCAGCTGCATCCTCAGTGCTCAGTAAAACTAGCTATGGTGGTAGGCACCTTTTATCCCAGCCCTGGGAGGTGAAGCAGGAGTATTACAGGAGTGACCAGCGAGCTAGCCTCGATAAATGAATCAGTACTAGGTTCAGTGGTTGGAATGTCTCAATAAATGAGGTGGAGAAGCAATTGAGGAAGACACCCAGTGTCAGCTTCTGGTCCCTGTGCACAGGTGCAGGCACACACACTGCCAATACAAACTATCTTATTCCCCTGGTTTATCAATGGAATTTTTGTTGTTTTTGTTTTGTTTAAGGAAGGGTCTTACTATAACTTAGGTTGACCTTGAACTTGTGGTATTACTGCTTCTCCCACTGTGAACAGGGATTACAAACGTAGAAGCAATGGACATTTTTTATGCTAAAGGGAAAAACAACAGAAACAAACAAAAGTGTTGTAGCATTATGTGTTAATCAAAAGTAACAGCACAAATTGCTAAATTAAAAGATGGCTATTGTTTAAATTTACACAGTCCTGGCACATCTTGACTGGCACTTCACTTAATGGAGGATGTTACGGGAGCTAGAGGTTATGGTGCCCGAGGAACTTCTTGGAGAGGAGAACATAAAACAGCAAATTTCAGCGAGTTTGGTTTATAGCGTTAGGTTTTCTGCATTACCAGTGTTGTTTGGCTTTACTGGATGGAATAAAAGTTTTGCAAACAAATAAATGGAATAAAATTGTTGCATTTATTGAGCATTAGCTGTAGCCTTTCAGTTCAGATTAAAATTTGAGAATTATATAGACACCAGCACCCATGAACACTTGAAAGACTTTATGATTTATCAAAAATCAAAACACTGATTTTTAGTTTCAGTTTGGATTTTCAGTTCTTCACCAATAGAACCTGACTTGGTTGTGGCTGGAGTCCACCCATTGTCTTGTACTTCAGTTATACCTCATTCGCCGTCATTTCCCATAGGTCCTGTGCTGCTTGTGCTGCTTCAGAACACTAAGCCCACACTTGAGGTGCAGAAACCAGGTCCCTTAGTTGCCTCTGAACATCTTAAAAGTGCAGTTAAGTCAAGTAAGGGAAAAAAAAGTAAGAGGGTGAAAAAGAAATGATCAGTCTATTTCATCTAATGAAGCATTCACAGCTCAAAAATTACAACTTCATCAGTGTTAATTAAAAACAAGAATTGTACCACTGGAATTTTTAACTACTTATTTTGTAGTTCAAATAATAGAATATTTTCAACTGTGTAATACTTGAGGGTACAGGAAAAAACTATCAGTATATTGTTAAAATTGACAAAAATAAGAAAGTAACATTTTTCTAAACTTTAAAATAAGGCAGTAAAATTTTAATTACTATTGATGAAACTTTTATATGCAAAATTATGTACTTAAAAATTAAAAAGAGTAAGATTTTGAAGATACCTTACTTTTTTATTAATAGGAATTACACTCAAAGTACATTTTCAAACATCACTAAAGTGTTTTCATTGAGAAATATTCAAATTAAAACAGTTTTGGATTTTGTGTAGACAAAAATAAATATACATAGTTGTCTCTTAATATCCTGGGATACCACAGCCACAGACAGCTGGATCAAAAATGCATGCGCACTAAACAACTATTTACATTGTACTTGGTATTCTAAACAATATGGTGATGTGTGTGGATGTAGCTATGCATAGGTCTTACACAAATACTAAGCCATTTAAGGAGTGTTTTACATGTTTTACTACCTACAAGATATCCAGGAACCATTCTCTATAGATACCAAGGGACAAGTGTATTACTATATAGAAAGACGAAGAGAATGCTGTGTCTTTATATTTATTTTACAAACTTCCTATGTGATTTAAAAAATTGTTTTTGTTAAAATAATAAGTATTCCATTGTTCTAATATTAAATAGACTGAATCAAATTTTACCTTTAGTCTTAATTCTTACTTCTGTTGCTTTCATTTTCTTTGGCATAATTTACCTGAAAGCTTATTTTCTGCTTCTCTTGATACAGTATGCATTCTTTTTTATAGATGACAAGACTGAAAACAGATTTGCAGCGGAAAGAGATGACTATGGATCAGATACAATGAGTGAGATCAACATTGTCGGCAGAATTACGCTAAACCTTTGGAGAATCATGAGAAACGAGGTGAGGTATTTTATTTAAAATTTGGAAATAAGATTAGATCAGTATAACATTTTACTCATTATAGAGTATTAGTAAAAATTCTCTAT
>NW_026067910.1:847870-900927 GCF_014885135.2 Alexandromys fortis | reverse complement strand
CTCGAAAATTAAAAAAAAAAAAAAAAAAACAGTGTAATCTTTGTGTCTTCTATTTGTTTCTCTCATGGTGCTTGGCAATTTGTAGCTTGTGTGATTCCTCTACACATAAAAATTTCTGCTGTTCCCACTGGGGAACTTCGAGTCCTTAATGATAAACCTACTACCTCTTAAATAATTTTTATTAGATATATATTAGCTACTTAAAGGAATATATGACTCTTACTCTGAAAACTGAAAACATTTACAGACCTTCTAAATCATCAATTCCATCTAGGCTTTCAGATTTTATCAAGTCGTTTGGCAGTACAGAGAACAGAGTGTTATGTTAGATTTGACCTTTTAGATTTTTCAACTTCCTTTACAAACCTAATTTTCCTGTATGGTAGCACTCTAGTTTCTGGTCCTAATTTCTCCATATGGTCCCTCCGGTATGATCGCTTCCCTCATTGTCTGCATTCAAAGAAAGCCATTTAGATTTATTCTCCAGATCCCTAACTTGACCTGTAGTCCATGCTGTACCTGCTGCTCTCAGGCGGACCTCATCTGCTGTTGTCATGCCTTTGCAGTCCTTCCTCGTTTATACTTGTTGGGTCTTTACCTTATCCCATTGCCTTTTTACCTTTGTCAGTCAGCGAGAGAGACAGACAGAGAATGTGAGTCCTGAAGTGTGCCATTGCTTTGGAGGTGACAAGTTTTAAGTAAAATAGACCAGTTTGGATCACTGTTTTATACTTCTGGATTGTTAATGTGGAAAAATTTTATACCCAGTAAGCTATACATATTTTGAATTAATTATGTATAGATTGCTTGTAACAGATAATCTTTACAAATGGCTTTCATGTCATCTATGAAAAATTCTAAGTGATATTAAGACTTTTTAAAACCTAATGACCTGGGATTGACTTAGAAAAAAAACCAATGATCTACATAAATATAATTATGCCTTACACTTTTTTTTTAAGGTTGCTCTGACTAACTACACTTTTGAAAATGTGAGCTTTCACGTTCTCCATCAGCGTTTTCCCCTTTTTACCTTCCGCGTCCTGTCAGACTGGTTTGATAACAAGACAGATCTCTACAGGTAATGTTTACCACACCCAAGAGGCGACTGTATCTTTTTATTTATTTTAAATCAGTTTTAGGGGCTGGAGAGACATCTCTGCAGTTTTAAGCACTGGCTGCTCTTCCAAAGCCAGGTTTGATTTCCAGCACTCACGTGGCATCTCACAACTGTCTGTAACTCCAGTTCTAGGGAGTCCAGTGCCTTCTGGCATCTGCAGGCACCAGGCACACATATGGTACGCTGTCACACATGCCAGCAAAGCACTCCTACACATAAAATATTAATTTTAAAAATAGAATTGAGTCACTATTATTGAGCTTTATATTAATATACAATAAAATGCAGACTTTTAAAGTGTGTTGTTCTATGACTCTGAGGAATATATACACTCACTCTGTAGTACCCAGATAAGAAGGATAACTATCTACAAGGGAATACTTAAACAGATTTATAGTCAGTCTACCCAAACCCTAACTATCCACAATAATACTAATTAGAATTATATTAAATACTAATTAGATTTCTATTAGCTGATTGTTTTTGCCACAGGTAGAACATCATAGAAATGGAAATGTTAGTGGAAAAGATACAGCTTTAAAAAAACAACTCTCATGTATGTGAGAAAACAATTTTTACAGAAAACAGGTTTTTTTTAGTACAATATATTCTGTTTATGGTTTTCCCCTCCCCCAGATCCTTCCAGCTCCTCCCCACTTCCCCAGCCACCCAGTTCCCACACCCTATCTCTCTCAAGGTATCTGCTTATCTTCCATTTCATTTTGAGGAACCTCAGAGAAGTAAGTAAAGTAAACTACAGTAAGGCTGAGGCTTGTGTCAAAGCTTCACAGAGAAGTTAGGTTGTAGTTCAGTAATAGAGTGTTGATTCAAGAAAAGAATCATACATAAACCAGTCAATAATACTTATATTCTACTTATTAAAAATTATGTTTGTTAAGGTATGGTATAGTGCTGCTCTAAATGCATGTCTTGCCACCTCTAATTAGGTATTATTCTGAATAGGTAACTTTTTGCCAAGTTAAGTAGAATACTGGACCTGAGTTAGCAAAATCAGGGTGAAATATGAAACTTGTTATCCTTATGATACCTTATCATAAGTACTATTTTAAATTTTGCGTACTATTACTGAGTTTTATTCCTTGAAGTTCTCCGGCATTTAACTCCTTAATATACTTTATATATTGCACTCTCTCCTTTAGTAACCTCACTTTATCTGTATTCATGCATGGATTCTTTTTTGACAGATGGAAAATGGTTGATCATTATGTTAGCCGTGTCCGTGGAAATCTCCAGATGTTAGAACAGCTGGACCTAATTGGAAAAACCAGTGAAATGGCCAGACTTTTTGGCATTCAGTTTTTACATGTATTAACAAGAGGTTCACAGGTAGAAATTTTTCTTGTACACTTTAAAGTACTACATAAATGAGATGCTTATTCTTGTTGACCTGAGTAGGTTTTTAAAACTTTGTATCTAGCCAGGGGGTGGGGGTGGGGGTGGCACATGCCTCTAATCTGAGGCAGGAGGAACCCTGTGAGTTTGAGGCCAGCCTGGTCTACAGAGCTAATACCAGAATAGGCTCCAAAGCCACACAGAGAAACCCACACAGAGAAAAACAAACTTTGTATCTAGTATCAGTACCTGAATAATTGAATCTTGTAGTATCATTAGAGATACCTCTTATCAGTGGGGAAGCCAGGAAAGTAAATCTACCTCATTTATATTTATATTTCTAAGTTTATAGTCTTCCATATTTTTAACATAAAAATAATCTGTAAATCAATTTCAGTGATACCTTGAAAATTGACTAAAAAATACTTAGTGTAGAAAACCATATGATTAGTCTGCAGGGGAAAACCATCCTCAAAATATTGCCATATATTCAAGTAACCATATATTTACATTCTTTTCTCCTTGCAGTACCGTGTGGAATCGATGATGTTGCGTTTTGCTAAACCAATGAACTATATTCCTGTGACCCCTAGTGTTCAGCAGAGGTCCCAGATGAGAGCCCCACAGTGTGTTCCCCTCATCATGGAACCCGAGTCTCGCTTCTATAGCAACTCCGTTCTTGTTTTGGATTTCCAGTCACTATATCCTTCCATTGTGATTGCATATAACTATTGTTTTTCCACTTGCCTTGGCCACATAGAGAATTTGGGAAAGTAAGATTTTGTTTTTATTTTTCCAGTCATGTCCCTGTGCTTTATGTGTTATGATTATAGACTGTCTTCACACTTCCTTAAGAATAAGGGAGTTGGGTAGAGCACAGCTGACCCAATGTTGCAGTTGTCTTCCTAATTGACATGATCTTATAATTGATTCAGTTTTGTGAATGGACGACACACATGAACAGGGTCATTAGTGGGGACAGATCAGCCTTGCATCTTTCTGTTTGATTCTTCAGGAGAATTATTTTTTTAATATAGCCTTCAGTGCAATACTTTGAAAGTAATGATTTAATTCCAGTTGTCACTTCCTCCTAGAAAAAGGCTGTGATTTTTCAAAAGATGGAATTAACTCTTAGATTTTGTTAGTTCATGTAAATTCAATGAGAATAACATTTTAAATTATCAAAGGAGTGAATATTTTTCCTAGACTATAAGAAATACAGAATCTTCTTACTGATTTTGTGTACTTGAGACCAGGTCTTGTGATCTAATCTGGTAGTATCTTTCATAGAAAATATTTGTAGAAACTGTTGTCGTTAATCCTTTCTTTTATTAAGAAGGAAATTTGGAATTACTTATTATTATACTTGAAATTTTCTTTAGGGAGTTTGAAATAACATGATTATATTTTGAGTTGGAATTTGTATTTTAGTGAATATTCAGTTCTTAATTTGTAAAGCACTGTTATTTAAGGAATGCCTTTTTTCTGTAGGTTGTGCATATATGAAGAATTTTGTTAATGAACCAAGTAAGCATATTACTAGTTACATGAACTCATGTTTACATGTTTGGATATGGAGTTGTGATGAAGTTAGAGATGTGTCTTTAGGCTCTGTTGTGTCATCTGAGAAGGTCTCTGCTCAATATTTTCTTTCTTAACAGGTATGAGGAGTTCAAATTTGGCTGTACCTCTCTCAGAGTACCTCCAGATTTACTTTACCAAATTAGGCATGACATCACAGTGTCCCCCAATGGAGTAGCTTTCGTTAAGGTAATACTCTCCTGTAAATGAAAGGAATCAACCGTGGCTTACCTTTAGAGAACAAATAGTGTTTAGGTATTGTTGACATATAAGGTTACACAGCTTGAAGACTTTTATCTCATAAAGTCAAAAACAAATCTTCTAAGAAATCATTTTGAAGAAAAGTAATCATCTTCCTTTGGTTGAATTTGGGTTTAAATATTTTAATTGCTATATTTTAATTCATGAAATATTGAAGAAAGTAAGTGTACACCTATAGCATCTACCTCCTGCTATAATCTGGCAGACATACCTAGCAATTTGATGGTTAAAAGATGTTATCTGCAAAAATTTTAATTGCTTTAATGTGTACATCCTGCAAGTTTTCTACATTATTTTAAATTTAATTATTACCATCTTAGACACGATGATACTTTAATAAATTTAATGATTGCATTTTTAGAGAAGACATACAAACTAAAAATAAAGTTCCTTTCTTCTTTGTATGCTTTCTCCTCAAGAAAGACTAAAGAAAGCTTCCTAACTGAATAAAGAAAATAGGAGATTTCAGAGGTTATATAGCCAACTTCTTTCCTAGTTCCTTAGCAGTGAGTTGATGTCTACTACACTTATGAAACAATGTTTGATGTAGATCCCACCAACCCTCCAATTCATTCTGGTGTACTTATTACCAATTAAGAGATAATACTAAATGTTAATTAGCAATTTAGATGTTAAAATATTTACCAATAAGTTCCTGGTGTATTCCTTTCTTAGAAATTTTTGGAGCTGAATTTTTGTTTCCCTGTGTTTTAAAAAAATCCTTTTTCAAATACTATTTCTGCATATTTGATCATGGTTCTTTTTAAGAAATCAGGAAAGCAGTCATATTCACAGTGTGGGGTGGAGTGGAATCTTGGAAATAAATATAAGTAAAGACTTCCTGTCTTTGGCCTTGACAGTAAAAATTATAATACAGTGAGTGGGACATGGTGCCCCACGCCTTAATCCCAGCACTTAGAAGGCAGAGGCAGGCAGATCTCTGTAAATTTCAGGCTAAATTTACACAGCGAGTTCTAGGCCAGCCAGGGCTAAGTTGTGAGGACCCTATCTAAAAAAAGAAAAATTATAAAAACACTCAAGAAAAAAAAAAACAGAAGAAATGAGAAGATAGGAAAACTTCAATGTATGAGAATTAATATTGTTAAAATGATATAATATCAAAATTGAGCTACATGTTTGATGCAGTCCCTAATAAATACCAGTAACTTTCACGAAACTTGAAAAAAAAAAAAATAACCAAACAGACAAAGAACTAAAAGTCATACAGAAACACAAATAAAACCAAATAGAAAAAGCCAATCCTAAGCAAAAAGAATAATAATGAGGAGGGGAGACATCACAATACCTAATTTCAAAATACACTACAAAGCCAAAGAAACAAAAACTTCACTGAATAATATTAGATATAACTGGAATATAGACCAATGGAATAGAATAAGGAACCTAGATATAAATGTGTGAATCTAAACCATCTGATTCTTGGCAAAAATACCAAAAATATACATGGGGGAAAAGTCAGCTTTAACAAAAAGTGTCAGGAAAACTGAAACTAGATCTCTCTGTCTTTAATTCTACATAAAAATCACCTGAAAGGCTAGAGACACATCCTAGCGGTTAAAAGCACTGGCTGTTCTTCCAGAGGACATGGTTTTGATTCCTAGCACCCATACGTGGTTTACAACTGCTCGTAACTCCAGTTCCAGGGAATCTGATGCCCTCTCGGGGCTCTCTGGGCACCAAGCTACAAGCATTGTACTCAGATAGACATGCAGAAAAAATACTCATTGACGTAAAATAATTAATACACCTGAAATTAAAATTAAAATCATCTGAAAATGAATTAAAGGCCTAAAACTAACACGGATACAGAAAAACATGAGAGAAACACTTCTGGACTTTGATACTGGTAACAATTTCCTGAGTGGGACTCAAAATTCAAATAACAAATGGGATTATATGAAACTTAAAAGCTTCTGTCAGCAAATTAAAGAATCATGAGTAAAGATTAAAAAAATATATGGAGTGGAAGGAACTCCAACAGAATTAATATCCAGAATATATAAAGGAGTCAAGAAATCTAATACCAGATGATCACATAATCCAGTCAGTAAATAAGCCTGTGATCTCAAAGAAATTCCAGTGGCTGACTGACATCCATGTGAAAGGTCTGAGAGTCTTTGGCCACCAGGGAAATGTAAATCAAACTGCACTAAGAGTCCACCTCACCTTGGTTTAGGTGGATCTCAGTAAGGAAAAATCAGATGCCGACAAATGTGAGAGGAGTAAGGAGCCCTTATACCCAGCTGGGAGGACAGTAAATTACATAGTCCTGGGGAAAGTGGTATGATGGCCCCTTTAAAAACTAAAACTATACTACTGGGTATCCAGCATCACTTCTAGGTGTAAACCAGAAAGAAAGCACATAGAAGAGATACCTATATGTCCCTGCTCACAGCAGCTAAGTCATAGAATCAGTCAGGGTGCCCATCCTATTTATCATCAGATGAGTACAACAAAAGAATGTGCCGTACACACGCAATGGAGTAGTATTTGGCCATAATGGATAATAAAATTGTATTATTTGCAGAGAAATGGATGGAACTCAACTTATTAAGTAAAATAATCCAAACACAGAAAGACAAGCATCACTTTTTCTCTTATATTTGGAAAACAGAGGCTTAGAGGAGAGGACCTGAAAGCAAGCAGGTTCTACTGGGGAAGAGAAGAGGGGTGGTAGGAGAGTGTTAGAGAGGACAATAGGAAGGGTTTATAATAAGACATAATATGTGAGTGTGAAAGTTTTCACTAATAATCACACTAATAGTTTAATATAAAAATAATTATTAGTTTGCATTAATAATTATAATTTTAATTGCTAGAACAAAGAGAGAACATTAAGTCTGCTTCAAAAGGGTACACCAAATGAATTAGAGGTTAGACTATAATTTCCTTGTCACACGTATAGATTATTTGTTTAAGCTCCCTTTAATAGCATTTTTAAAACCTGATTTACATTTGACCTAGTGTGTAAAACTTAATAAAAATAAGATTTTTTTAATATTCAAAAATGTAATTATCATAACTGAAGTTTTAATTGTTCAGTTTGACATGCGTTATTTTGCACGTGGTTATGAATCATCAGTTAATAACTGTTTTGTGGTTTTCATTCCTACCAGAGTTCTCATAAATCCTCCCTAGTCTTGATTAATACAAATGATTTTTTTTTTTTGGCAACAACAAATTTTATCACCTCATTATTCATCCCCTCTTCCAGATTGCTAATAAATATAGGCCGGAGGGGATGGCTTAGTGGTCTAAGCATCAGATTTGAAATACCTAGAGTCCCTGGAACTGCAGGTTTGAATGTCAGCAGAGTCAACCAGCTCATCATTCTTCCAAGGTAGATAAATGGAGTTCCATGCAGAGCACTGTGTGGGGTCATTAGGGTGAGATCTTTAACACCTGACGTTGGTTATGAGTGATGCAGGCCCATATGTCTTTCTAGAAGGATGGGGGTCTCAATCAAAGTATGAACAGCATTTTCCTCTGAATTTGTTGTGTAGTTATTTATGTACTAGTTGACATCCTGCTTCCTGGAGTTCTCAGAGCTCACATAGAAGTACCGCATCTGAATTATACAGTACAGGAATGTTTTAGAAGAAAAATCCTCTTCAAAAGAAATAAAATTGATCATTTTGTATGACAATTGCTAGTCCTGTGGCTATTTTTGTTAGTAGCATGTTTCAATTTATGAAAGTTGGCCATTATTATAATTGTTTCCTTTTTAGTTACCAAAATCTATATGCCTGTACATATGACTGAGGAGTTTTATATATTCCTTTGTTTTTCCTTTATGATAGCCTTCAGTACGAAAGGGTGTTCTACCAAGAATGCTTGAAGAAATTTTGAAGACTAGATTCATGGTGAAGCAGTCAATGAAGGCTTACAAGCAAGACAGAGCCCTGTCACGAATGCTTAATGCACGTCAGCTCGGACTAAAGCTGATAGCAAATGTCACATTTGGCTATACGTCTGCTAATTTCTCGGGGAGAATGCCATGCATTGAGGTAACACAAACTATTTTTTTATGTTTTTAAACTTTTGATTAAAGTGTCATTTCCATGGCATACTAGTTTTTCTTAAATTAGGTCTATAAACATGCATCTTCCTGAGTATTTGTGAATTTTCTCTGAAAATTCTGTTCCCTTATTTCAATAATTTTTAAATTGTACATATTTTCACATTTATTACCCTGAGTTGAGGTTTCAGTGGCAGTTTATAGTAGTGTTTACAGTAACTTTTATACAAAATAATTCCTTTTAGTATTTTTATAGATAAAAATTATAGTCCAAATGTTACAATAAAGAAAAATCATTCCACAGGCTGGGAAAATGGTTCAGTCGGTAATGTGCCTACTGTATAAACCTGAGGGGCCCAGGTTGACATCTCCAATACCCACACGCACTGTCAGGGGCAACAGCTTTTTGCCTGTGGTCTCAGTGACGAGGTGGTTGACTCTTACTGAGTAGTTTGTCTAACTGAATAAGTGAGCTCTAGGTTCCGTGGAAGACCCTGTCTCAAAAAAGGTGAAAACGAATTGAGTAAAACACCTATGCACCATATACAAAAAGTAAAATCTTATTTACTTATTTATTTATTTATTTTGCTTTTTCAGGCAGGTTTCTTTGTGCTATAGCCCTGGCTGTCCTTGAACTCACTTTATAGTTCAGGCTGACCTTGAACTCACAGAGATCTACCTGCCTCTGCCTCCCAAGTGCTGAGATTAAAGGCGTGCTCCACCACCGCCCTGCAAAATCTTCTATATTTGTTAGTGTACCAATTAAAGAAGATAAAACCTTCATTTGGATTGATCAGTTGAAAAGCACTTTTCATAGAACAAAACTAATTTCTTAAGGTTTTATTAGACATGAATATGAAACAGCGCAGCAGAATAATAAATGTACTAGTGACAGAAAAGACAGGAGATCCATTGGCCTAATGTTCTTTAATGTTACATGAGGGTTGTGATGTACCCAACTTACATCTTTGCTGAAAGAAGCTAGAGGAGGAACAGAGTCTTCTCACAGTTCACAATAGGCCAAGTGAGCTTCACAGCTGCTCAGGGACAGGCAGTAGAGCTCAGCAGAAACACTCACCAAAGCAGCCTGATGACTTGACTTCCACCCCTGGAACCCACAGAAAGGTGGAAGGAGAGATTGGGTTACACAGAGTAATCTTCTGGCATCTGAGGTGCCAGTGTTGGGCTGGAAAGGTTGCTCCATGGGGAAGGTGGGTGTGGAAAATGGTTCAGTCAGTAAAGTGCTTGCTGTGCAGTCTTAAAAACTTGAAATCCTCAGGACCCACGTAAGTGGTATGCACTACCATGTCTGTAAACTCAATGCTGGGAGAAGGTGGCTGTTGGACAGAGATTCAACATTTTATTAAAACTTACTAGTTTCAGCTGGATAACATGGTTTTCAGTGCTTTTATGGTTGATTATCTTGTTGTTGTTATTATTATGTTTTGTATTGAAACAGGATCTCACTATGTAATCCTAGCTGGCCTGGAACCCATAGAGATCCACCTTCCTCTGCCTCCTAAGTACTGGGATTAAAGATATGCACTACTATGCATGCTAATTCATAATATATTTTAATGTATTAAGATAGAGTTCACATTTTCAAGGTTTTCTAATATACTCAAAGTCTCAAAAGGAGATTATCTTAATTGGTCGCAGTTTTATTATCTATCCTTGTGTTTATATGCCAGTGTTTACTAGTGCAGCTTTAGACAGTTTTCTAAATACTATTCAATCCTATGTTAGTTTGGAAACTTCAACTTTTGTAGCAAAAAGGGAAGCATCAGTATTATTATTGTTTGATTATTAACAAAAAGACAAAAATACATAGTTTTATTTTAAAATTGCAAAGGGAAGGCTCCATTTAGTTTGATGGAATTCTCTATCTTTTCATCTCTATGAGATTAGTAGATATAACACTAATGCTATATAGTCTCTTTAATTTACCGAACTATATAGCCTAATGAAGATGTGTCTCACATTGCCTAAGGCCTAGTATCTTTTATCAGCTTCTGCCATGATCCTTGCTAAAACTCACTGGCCACACTGAAAGAACCCTGGGGGCATATTTATTTACCTACTTGTTTTAAATTGAACATTGCTAATATATTTTTCTGCCATATAATTGTTTACATTTTTTCTTTTACTGAGTTTTACCAAAATATATGTATAATCAGTCACAAAATTTGGTTTCGGCATTTAAACACACTATCATAAGCACTAATTTTGAAAGATATAATCAACTGTGCCCTAGTTGATTATATGGGTATAAAAGATAGACCTTGAATAAACCTTGAAAAACAAGATTTATTCTTCCAAGAATCAAAGGTACCTGTGTACCTTGTAAAAGTGTGCAATCCATTGTACTTCCTGGTACATTCAAAGGCAAGTCCATAGCTTTCAATTCTTTTAATTCGGTTTTTTAACTTTGTGATGACACTGATAGATATTTTGGTTTTACATTATTTCATTTCTAGAAATATTCAATAATTAAAATTTTAATTTTATTAAAATCTGTTGACTTTTACTGAACAATGTTAAGAAGTCATTTCCAATGTGTTTTGTCAACAGGTTGGTGATAGTATTGTTCACAAAGCCAGAGAGACCTTGGAACGAGCAATTAAACTAGTGAATGATACCAAGAAATGGGGCGCTAGGGTTGTTTACGGTGATACTGACAGGTAATGAATTTAGGGATTATAGTTGGGTTTTTGGTTTGGTTTGGGGGTGTGCTTTTTTCTTGTTTATTTTTTATTTTGTTTACATTTATCGACACCTTCTTTTTGGTGTTTGAAATAGCTTAGGGAAAATCCTTTTAAATACTTACTTCTAGATCAGTCTTCTTGTCCTTATGATCTCTTGGTTGGATAGTTCTTCTGAGTCACTGTATTTAAGTCCCTTAGAATAGTGGTAGTGGTAGTGGTAGTGGTAGTAACAATAATAACAATAGCAATAAACAACTTCCAGCTAGGGAGATGGCTCAGAGTTGGTAAAAGCATTTGCTATCCTGCCTTGAAGACCTGAATTTGGATTCACAGTACCCACATTAAAAACTAGACATGGCCACATGAGTAACCCCAGCACTAGGGAGGGCAAAGGCAGGAATATCTCTGGTTGGCTAGCTGTCACCATAGCAGAAAAATGGAGAAAAATGATAGACAGGGGCAGTCATTGTCATTCTCTGTCCTTGGTAAACACATGCCTACACGTACACTTATATACCCTACATAATCAAGAACAAAAAATAATCTTTTTAAAAGACAGTTGTCAAAGCCTTACGCTGTTAACTTTTTATTAAATCTTTTGACCTTCTTTTAAGAGAAGCAAAGAGACAAATACAGTTACCCTTTTTATCCTAGAGAATATGCAGACTTCTCTGAGCCCATTTACATCCTGGTACAGAATGGGATATCTTTTGAATCCTGGATTACTAACATTACCCTGCTTGCTTTGTTACTCATTCTAATATTTTTCAAGGTTCAGTTATTTATGTAACATCTTACTTGTTTGACTCCTTGAAATCCTTCTAGAATGTAGGTATTCTAATTTGTTGCATTCTGAAGTGGTTTTCATAATAAACTTAGAGTTCCATTGTGATCAAGCTAGGAGCACTTGCCTTAGCACCTCTGATGATTATTCAACAGAGCAATGGGAGAGAATGTTCCTAATCAATAAAAATAACTTACAAGTGATCTTTAAATAATATTTAATCCTCTCAGTCCTTCAAAATGTATATACAGCCAGCATTTTATTAGTGCTCACTGAGACCTTGTTGCATGTAGCAACCTTTTCATTACCAGTAGACAGGGATAGTTTGATGTTTCAAAGCTCCATCAATATTATCCAGTGTTGCTCATCAAAAGCCATACCTTGGTTTGTCTTTGGGCATTTCGCTGCTCAATTAAACTTCTGCTTGGTAGTCTATCAAAATAAGTACTAAAACAAACTTCATTAAGTTAGAATTCTTTGCAAAATTTGTAGAAAAGAAGAAAACTAAATACTTAAATTGTTTTTATCTCAGAGTCTATGTGTGTTAGTTGGTGATACATAGGATCATAAGTTAGCATGATTTTTACTGAATGTTATATACCATTAAAAATCTTTAAGAATTGAAACAAACCAGGCATAGTGGTACATGCCCTTGAATCCCAGCACTTGAGAAACAGTGGAAAGTAGATCCCTCTGAGTTCAAATCCAGTCTGATCTACATAGAGAGTTTCAGGCCAACCAGGGCTACACAGTGAGACTCTGCCTTTAAAACAAAAATATTAAAAAAAAATTAAAAAATAATTTCAAAATCCAATGCTCACAGGCTCTCAGAACAAAGGGGTATGTGGAATTACTTATGCTAGCAATTTATATGCTATTGGAAGTTCATGCCCTTAGGTAAGAAATTATCACCAATTAGTAATTGAGACATAAATGTAAATTTATGTTTTGATTCCTAGCAAATGCTTTCTCTATATATCAGATTTCACAAGAATATTGAGATCCAGTCAGCTAAATTTGTGGACAGTATCACTTTGATCATCATTGATTACTTGACCTGTGTAAGGATAATTTGTTTAGGCTGTGCCTTCTAACAGCAAGGTAAAAATTAATTATTGGAAGTACAAAAATTTTCCAAAATTTATGTCTTAATAATGACTTTTATTCAAATTAAGTATAAATTTTTCATTAGGAGGGTGATTATGATAAAGGGTTGAAAATGCCTTAGAAATAATAAATATTTGGCAGAGTGGAAAAAATTTCAACTGAAAGAAAGGATCTGAAATCTGTCTAGCTATATTTTTAGTATATTAACATGGCCAATCATAATTCATATAGCTTCTGACTCAGCCACTTCATCAACTGAATGAAGGAACTTGGTAAATGATGATGAGTCACCGTTGCCTCCCTCAGTCTCAAGGATCAAGATTCATAAAGAATCTTGGGTTCCAATTGAGGAGTGTCAGTTACCAGAGTATCAAAATGACACAGGAGACTGTTTTTTATTACCACCCACTTAAGTGTATTAAATAAGCATACTGTATATTATAGTGGCTCAAACAGTTATTTTATATAGTAATGGTTCTCATTCACATTTATTCCATCCAGTGGGATAAAACCTGCTTCAGTTAATGACTAAAGTAATAGTAATTCTTAGGCAGTGTAGGGAAGAACTTCCAGTAAGAATATATATACTTTCAGGATAGGGAAGTAAAATCAGAATCTCTTGGGAAATTAATCAGACCATAATTAAGAAAAACATCCTAGACAATCCCTAAAATGTATACTAATTATAATTCTAAATGTATACTTGAACCTATTTAGCCCAAAGATGAATGTTATTTAAATGTATTAAAAGTACAGTAACAATGAGAATTGGATGTAAGACACTCTTTTTTTACCAGGTGTGGTTAATGCCTGTAGTCCTAGGACTTGACAGACGAGAAGCAGAAGGATTACCCCAAGTTCTGGGCTCAAGTGGGTTACATGTTGAGCTGCAGGCTAGGCATGACTGACTACTTAACAAGGCCATCTCAAAAACAGTTGTAACAACAAAGATATCTTTTCCATTTTAGACTACTCATCTATGTACTGTTATCAGAACTTCACATTAATTCAGGGTAATTTTCTTGAAATGTAGCTCCAGATCAAGTTAACTACAGCAGAGTATCCACCAATAAGCCCATTCATACTATTAAGTAAAATCTCAAACATATAATAACTTTTAAAGTATACTGAGTGTGCTTCTAAGTGTGTATACATATACTAACTAAACATATCTATAGGATTTCGTACCCCTGACCCAAGGTTTAACATGAGTCCCTTTCTATTACTGTAGATTAGTTTTATTTCTTTCAAGTGTTTTATATAAACGGAATTGTACAGTATGTGCTTTCTTATGTCTGGTCCTGAAGAGTGAGCACTCTAAGAGACAGATGGGGGAGAGAATTAGAGAACGTAGAGGTGAGTGCTAATATAGAAATACATGTGTTATGCTGTGGTCACTTGGCCCATCTGGCAAAGTAACAATGTGACATGTTTGGATATCTAACACACTTGGTTTTATCACTTTTATTGAAATACATAGCCTTTACGGAAGTGCACAGCATGTAGTTTATAGAAAAGTATATGGGCCTGAGTAACCAGCCACCACTCTAGTCAAGTTACAGAACATTTCTTTTTGTTTGTTTTGTTTTTGTTTTTCGAGACAGGGTTTCTCTTTGTTACTTTGGAGCCTGACCTGGAACTAGCTCTTGTAGCCCAGGCTGGCCTCAAACTCACAGAGATCCGCCTGCCTCTGCCTCCCGAGTGCTGGGATTAAAAGCGTGCACCACCACCGCCCAGCAGAACATTTCTATTGCTATGAAAGCTCCTTTCTTTCTCCCCTCTACAGTCAGTACTCATTCTTCATATCAGCACCAGCATGCAGTCACATCTCTGATTTCTGTCACCACAGCTTAACTACTTGTTCTTAAATATATGCATATGTGCATCTTACTTTTAAAGTGCTTACATTCATCTTTGTGTCTGAAAAACCTAAAAATAATAACTTTTTATAATAAAAATGATTTGGCAGTCATTTATTAAACATACTCTTAGCATAAAAACCAGAAGTCACACTTCTGTATGTTTAAGTACAGTTTTTTAAGGGGAAAAGGATGTTCGTGCAAAAAGATGCATATAAATATTCTTTAGAACTTTATTCATTATAGTCAAATGAAAGGATAGAAATTTTATGGTCTATCCAGACAGTGGAGATATAGATATAGGTATCTCTAGTTATAAAAAGAAACCAGTTATCCCAACATTATACCTATCAGGTATGCTAAATAAAGAAGCCAGACACAATAGAGTATGTATGATATGGTTCCATTTATACAAAATTCTTGAAAAAACAAAACTAATCTGTAGTAACAGAAAACTAATCATATGTTAATCCTGGGGCAGGAGTACAGTTTTAAAAGACTATTTTTTTTTTTAATTAACTGTGTGCCATGCACCACCTTGAATACCCGTGGATGATCTAGGACCTTGGCAGCTTCAGTGTTTGAGTTTTAGTTGTACCTGAGCCTTTGAGAGCCGTAACTAGGTATCTTGTAAGAATCCAAGGAAAAAGGGGTAAACGGGAAAGCTTTGATAGGAAGCAACTTAAGAAGGAACAGTCAGGGTGGAGTGGATCGTCTTGGTTTAGACTTTATCAGCCAGGAAGTGACTCTGGATGAAATTTGTTCTCACAATGACTTCCGCATTACCTTGCTGTATTTTTTAATCTCTTAGTATGTTTGTGCTACTGAAAGGAGCCACTAAGGAGCAGTCTTTTAAGATTGGTCAAGAAATTGCTGAAGCTGTTACTGCTACTAATCCTAAGCCAGTGAAATTGAAGTTTGAGAAGGTAAGGAGCTAGAGTGTTACTAATCACATGCAGAGTCTCCATACCTCTACAAGTTCCTGACTCACTCAGTCTGTAGCTCTGTAAATACGCTGACTATTAAAGTTTTTACTTTTATATACTCTCTCAGTTTCAGAAGGTTGTATGTATATAGTTGTGTTTGGTTTATTTGGTTTGGTTTGGGGTTTATGTATGGTGTTTGGGTATAATGTTAGGGCCTAGCTTGTATTAACACTCTACAACTGAGCTGTATCCACCAGGCTTCCCAATTTTTTTTTTTCAGTAATATCTTAAGATGTGAAGAGATGATTTCATTTACTTTTTCTATGAAACAGGCCACTCCAACCTTAATAGTATAAGGCAGCCAACGTATCAACAGATTTTATGGTTTGGGAGTTTAGAAAAGCTACAGCAGAGTTTTTGTCTCTGCTTCAGTTTCTAGGCCCTCAGCTAGGAAGTTACAAAGGCTGACTGTAACCTCAGCAGTCAGCAACTAAGGGCTGAAATCACCTGTCGTCTTCCTGCTCCCACGTCTGCACGTGATGAATGCCTGTCTTTGTAAATGTTCCGTGTGACCTTGGAAAATGGTATATATTCTGATGAATGGTGAGACTGCTGTAGGAAGCATTGCTCAGTTCTTCCATTGGTTGTGTGGTGGAAGCATGTCTCTCCTCACTGATTCTCCGTCACTCACAAGTTGGAGATGCTAAAGTGTGCATTGTAATCATGGATTTGCTTCTTAGTCTTTATTTAGGTTTTATTGCCTTAAAAGAATGTTTTAAAATAATATTCCTTGTATTGAACAAAGACCACTTTTTCCACCTTTCTTTTCATTAATATTAGCATTAATATTAATATTGTTAATATTAATGCAGACATGAGAGTAGGAAGGTATCAGGTGCTTTTTAGTTTTTTTGGTTTTTTAAATTCTTTTGTGCCCTTATGTTATATAGATTTCTAATAGATCTTAAGAATAGCTTTATTTTTTATTCTTTTTCTGATCATTTCTGCCTTTTAATTGGGATATTAAGGCCATGTACATTTAATGTGCTAATTGATAAAGCTTGGGCATTCCACACGAACATATATATTTCAAGTTACCACTTTGACTGTGACAAACAGAAACTTTTTATTTTTAGATTAAGAAAAAATAAATATGCCAGGCACCATGGCACATGGCTGTAGTCCTAACTGTTCGGGGGGCTTAGAAAGGAGAATCACTTTAAAGACAATATGGCACAAGCCCATCGTCCTAGCTGCTCTGGGCTTAGAAAGGAGACTCACATCTAAGCCCAGGAATTCAAAGCTACTTTGAAAAAAAAAATAGACTGTGTTTTTAAAAAGAAAAATAAGAAATGTTAAATTAGGGTTTGGGGAAGAGGGGAGCTTAGAGGCAAGAAAAAGGATAAAATTTGTAATTTAAAATAAAAGGAATGTCCTATCGGTCCAGGGATCTATCCTAAAGATGAAATCAAATAAGGTGTAAGGTTGTTTACCGCAGCCTTATTTCTAACGCCTAAAGATTCAGACATTCTCAGTGCCCCTTAGTAAGTGAACAGTCACCTTTTTCACAGCACCCTTACACCATGGTCCCCTTAGGAGGTCATCAGTCACCTTGGTCATAGCACCCTTACACCATGGGCCCCTTAGGAGGTCATCAGTCACCTTGGTCATAGCACCCACATACCATGGGCTATTCTGTAGCTTTAAGACAGATGAACCTTCCGCACTCAAATGCAATGCTCTCCCAAGAAAACTATTGACTTAAAGCTACAAACTGCAAAGCAGTGTATGTGGTAAGCTGCTGGTGCAGGTAGAATAGTTGGATTTTTCACAGAGCATCTCTGGAAGGAACAGAGGAATTCAATAGCAGCAAACCTTTAGGAAGTTCTCACTGCTTATTCTTATAACTTTAATTTATGTTATATGCTGATATAAAGTAATTTAAAATTAATATTTAATTGATGGCTTTTGAAAAATATCACTTGAATTAGAAGCAAGTCAGTGCAAAAAAAGGAGTAAATGGTTAAGAAGTACTAGCAATTGATTCTGTGTGTTTTCACATTCCAGATTGTAGATCAGAGTTCATTGCATCCTTGGGAATATTTAAACATTTTATATTGGTATCCAAATACAGAGAACAATAACAGAAAATCAGTCATAGTTTGAGGAAGGTGGTTACTAAGAGTCATTCTGTCAATTTTACTACAGGTATATTTGCCCTGTGTTTTACAAACAAAAAAGAGATATGTGGGTTACATGTATGAAACTCTGGATCAGAAGGACCCAGTATTTGATGCAAAAGGAATAGAAACAGTCAGAAGAGATTCTTGCCCTGCTGTTTCTAAGGTAGGTTCTATATATGTTGTTTATAACAGTGAGATATAAGTAGTAATGAACCTGGTATAGATGTAACTGTCCTTAAATGTGCATTTAGTTTAAGGGCACAGAACTATGGTGGGGGGGGCGGGAATAAGTGAATTTTGAGAATTTTATTTCTAGCTGGAAACTACTCTACTTCAGTGCTTAGTTTCTGACTTCTTCCCATTCTTTGTTCTCTCAGAATTAAGCGTTTATTGCCTGTCGCCTTTGATGATAGGGTAGCTTCTCATATAACAGCTCCCACAGTGTACGGAGCAGCAAGAAGATGAGAGGCTACAGACCTCCTCAGTAACTGAGCTCATCCCGAGTTGACCGGACCCACTTTGTGTCGGATCATGTCATATCACACATACTTACAACACAGAAAACTGTCACTTACAAAGCTATAAAAAAGGCTGATTTTTTTATTTGACTCATTGGTAATATTAAATTTTTCTTTATCTTTTCTATAGCCAAATTGGGTTCTTTTAGTACATAAGTTTTGGTCCTGTTTCTCATGCTTTAAGTACTTTGACTGTTTAAGAAAAACAAGTTTCATGTTTTTCATCACATGGCAAATGTTTCATCAGAACATCATTCCAGTATGATTTTTCTCAAGCTGTATGATATTCTTAGAAACAGCAGGCTATATAACATCTCAAACTTCAGTCTCTAATCATTTTTATTATCTAATCACAAGATCAAGGGCGTGTACGTGTGTGTGTGTGTGTGTCTGTATTTGACTCAATACCCGAAAGCTTTTTAATGAAAGTACAATGATAATGCTGAAACATAACTGGGTGCTAGTTTATCTTTTCTGCATCTTTTTGTTTTAAGATACTTGAACGTTCTCTAAAGCTGCTGTTTGAAACAAGAGATATAAGTCTAATTAAACAGTATGTACAGCGACAATGTATGAAGCTTGTGGAAGGGAAAGCCAGCATACAAGATTTTATCTTTGCCAAGGAGTACAGAGGAAGTTTTTCTTACAGACCTGGAGCTTGTGTTCCAGCTCTTGAACTTACAAGGTAATGACACACACAACAGCCTAACAATCCTCAGGACACAGCCAGGCCATTGCAGAGGCCACCTGCAGCAGTAAGAGAAAAGACAGTAGCCACGATGCAGTGTTTCCCACACTGATGTTCCCTGTGCTCTGTAAGATCTCCTCTTCTGGGCTTTTCTTAGGAAACTCAATGCAGTACAGTTGTGATGTTTCTGATTACATTTGCTTCTTCCGTAGAATCTCTAAGCCATCTTTATTTTGAACTGCCAGAGCAGGCATTTCGATTTCTTTCTGCAGATTGTTTAGTCAGTTCTCTCTTCTTTCCCTGTTAGATAATGCTTAATAGGGTCTTGCACCATTCGGTTCATGGTGCTGTAGAGAGTATGTTTCTACTTGACAGCAGCTGAGCCAAGTGTATATAATTCTCAAAGAAGCAGCAGTCTAATTTGAAGGTAGCCCTGTAGATTGCTCATTATTTCAAGCTTAATTCTGAATTAATTTGCTGGGAAGGTGCCTTCTGTGACATTCTGACTATGTACTTCATTTGGGTTTGAACAGGAAAATGCTTGCTTATGACCGGCGCTCTGAGCCTCGGGTTGGAGAACGAGTACCATATGTCATTATTTATGGGACCCCCGGACTGCCCCTTATCCAACTGATAAGGCGCCCAGCAGAAGTCCTACAGGATCCGTCTCTGAGACTGAATGCCACCTACTATATCACCAAGCAAATTCTTCCACCTCTGGCAAGAATCTTCTCTCTTATTGGTATTGATGTCTTCAGCTGGTATCATGAATTACCAAGAGTAAGTTTACTAAATAACGCATGTCCTATAAATATTTCAAATTTCAGTATATTATTATTGGAAGAAGAATATAAGCTAGGAAACTAGGTTAAGACTTCAGAGAATTTGTGCTGACTGGCATATAAAATGCTATATCTTGGTTAGAAGCCAGGAAACTGAGAGGTTTTTTTTTAATTGCCAAGACCAACAAGAATTCTAAGTCAATGACCTTTCTAAGATACTTTACTCCTTAATATTTATTCAAAATGATTTTAGATGGCACCATAAGACTCCAAGAACAGAATATATTATTTCAATGTAAAAAGAGTACCAGATCCCTGAAATAAGTATTAATGTCAACTGAAGAATTCTTGGGTGACATGTATCCAATTAAATTTGAAATGATCTGGCCTTACTTTCGTTGGACCTTTACACTCTACTGACTAACAAAACAAGGTATCTGATGGTAGTGTAAGTTCAGGGGCTAAACCGATAGTTAAGTGGCTAAGAGCACTTGTTGTTTATATAGAGGACCCAGATTCAATTCCCAGCATTCACATAGTGGCTCACAACCATCTGTAGACCAGTTCCAGGAGATCCAACAGGCATGTATGTATTACACAGACATACAAGCAGACAAGACATTTATACACATAAAGTAAAATAAATAAAATCATTTTATTATTTATTTTTTAAAATCATCCAGGTAAGTAAAGGCTTTGGTCCCTTCTATACCCCAGTATCTAAAACAATAGTTATTCATCATTTGTTGAATGAAAGAAAGAAAAACCTATAATTAAGGGACTAGCTGCTTGCCTGTGAAGACCACCCAGACTTAACTTCTGAACTGATGTTGTTGTAGATCCAGAAAACGACCAGCTCCTCCAGAAGTGAACTGGAAGGGCGGAAAGGCACTATCTCCCAGTATTTCACCACTTTACACTGTCCTGTGTGCGATGACCTGACTCAACATGGCATCTGTAGCAAATGTCGGAGCCAGCCTCAGCATGTAGCAGTCATTCTCAACCAAGAAATCCGAGAATTGGAGCGTAAACAGGAGCAACTTGTGAAGGTACAGCCTTGCTTAGTAGATCTGAACTCCCAAACACTCTTGACTCTTCAGGGAGATAGTATCCACTCTTCAGTGTAGAGTGAGATATGAAACCAGTATGGAAAATGAAGTAAGCATTCTACACAGATAAACTTCTAAAAGTCTAAGAAATGCTACAGTTGGGGCTGGAGAGATGACTCCGGTTAAAAGTGCTTGTTGCTCTTGCAGTGGACCTGAGCTCGGTTCCTAGCTCCCATATGACAGCTAACAACTGCCTACAGCTCCCATTCCAGGGGATCCAGTGCCCACTGGCCTCCATGAGAGACCTACATGAATGTTATACACATAAGCTCACTCAGAGGCACACACGCACATATACACACACACATTAATAAATAATTTTTTTAATTAACACTGTAATTTAACTAATTAGTAAAAATGACTTAGGTTATTTTTGTTTAGTTTTTGGTTATGTAGGATAGTGTGTTGTTTATTGAAACCTAGATTACAGTGGGCATTTATACAATTTCTTTTATTTAAAAATAATAAAGGTTCTAGCTGATTTATCACTTGCCACTTTCATCAAACTAGTCATCTTAAAGATGGATGAGTGAACTTGTGAAATCTACAGTTCTGAGAATCCAGATAGAAAATAGATAATGAATCAAATCTTCCTGATGAAAGTGCTATAATCACTCTTGCTGATAGTTTAAGTAATTTGCATTTTATGCTCCCAATAAGTGAGTGGCTAAGCTGGACTATTAACATGAAATATAACAGTTACATGTAATTCTAGTAAAAATAAACAAGCAAACCTCTCTTGATGTAAGTTAAAAAATGAAATCTAAGCAGAAAGTGTCTCTCTGTACCCATTTCTTGGTCACACTGTGCCCTTCACATCTCCCATTCAGAGGACTGAGGATCGCTACTCTTCCTGTGAGTTTACCCCCTGAGAAACAAACCTTTGTTATACTCATGAGTATACCTTAATCTTACCTATGTTCTGGTCTTTGAATCCCTGTTCCCTCTTTCTAAAAATGTTTTTCTTCTCCCCTTGGGATCACCTGAGAGGAATCAAGTGTAAACAGCTGGACAGGGAAAGCCTTCCCTGTAGTAGACTTCTGCCATTCTTCCCGCTTCCTGTAACTGAAGCTCCACCTGATTCTTGCCCACACTGGTGGCGGTGTGCTAGACATATTGACTGAGTGAATGGGCAACCTCCTGCTTAGTTCTTACCATCTAGAGCACTAGTTGAGTGGTCCTAGTTAGTACAGCTACTTAAGTCACTGGGCACTCCTAGCTTTATTTGTTTTACCAGCTTCTATCATGTGTCAGCAACAGCTAAATCTCAGAAAAATTCTCTCTTTGGATTCTGGTATCATATGTTGCCAAGAACAGAACTTCAGACCTGCTGTGATCAAGCGTGAGTTAGTCTCTTCTAGGATCTCTTTGTCTTCTGCTGTCGGTGGAAATCACCACTCTAGATGATGCCATCAGTTCAGAAAGTACTCACCTTGCCAGTAGGTCTCACTTCTCACAAAGATACAGCTTAAAAGAAATGATAGCATTTGTAAATAAAGATGGAGAATGGTTTAACGTCTTTCCAAAGACTCTAAGCCGAGCATGGTGGACATGACTACAATCGAGATAGTTAAAGTGTGTGTGGGAATTTTTATAAATCATCATTTACCAGGCACTCAGTAAGAAATGGGAAAATATTAATAGCTTTTGGTAGCTCTCTCAGCCCAAGATTAGTCGAGGAATTAGAAATACAACTGTGTTGGGGCACTCGGGAGGCAGAGACAGACAGACCTCTGAGTTCGAGGCCATCATGGTCTTGAGAGCTAATTCCAGGACAGCCAGGACTACACAGAGAAACCCAGTCATAGAAAAAAATAATAAAGGTACAGAAGGTTGAAGCATCATAAACTAATTCTTATGGTTGTGTATCAAACTCTGAAACGCTAAATTAGACAATATATATCTTAGGTGTTTATAGAGTGTTTAAAATTTGACCTCGTTGGGGCTGGTTCATCCCTTCCTGCTCTTTCAGTGTGTCTGTGAGCACCCACACATGTCACACAGACACACATGTCACACACACACATATACACATAAATAATAAATGTAGTAAATCTACTTAACAGTTGCTCAGATAGAATTGCATGCTCTAAGTAGGGAAAGCTAAAAACACTGGAGGATGCAAACACTCATTCACACCAGTGCCCAAGAAGAGGAAAATTGGGAAGGAAAGTCATAATTTTCTAATGGCAACTAAAGCTCTGCATTGCCAGTATTGACTTTAATCAAAGCATTGTGTTCATTGTCCTATCCTTATAATATGGTAGTCTTTGTCATCTGTGGTAAACACTCAAATGATTTAAGCTATTTTCTTTTCCCTTTTCTTCCTCCCAACCCTCCCATATACCTCTCCTGCTCAGTCTGTATAGTGTTACTTTTATATATGTTTTCAGGACTGACTGGTCAGCATAGGATAACCAATTGGTGGGGTCTTCCCAAGGGAAAGATCATTTCTTCATCTCTCAGTATTCCTGTAGTTGCCTATAGTTCCTTTGTGTGGGGTTGAGGCTTCTGGGCTTTCCCCTGTCCACTTTAATGTTTTCTATTTGATCAGGTTATGTATGGGCAGACATGTTAATAGGCTTTAGAAGTGTAGCTTCCGATGTTACTAGGAGAGACAGTCTCACAGCAAACTCCCTGGCCCTCTAGCTTTTATAGTCTTTCTGCCCTCTCTCCCACAGATTTTTTTGGACTCCAAAACTCTCTGTTTTGATATGGTTTTCTATAATGGTCTCAGTCTCTTGCATGAGGGGTGAAGACTTCACTTACCTGTGGGTATAAGGACAGATATTTAGAATGTAGTTAGATATCATACTACTTTAGTAAAGTGGTAGTTATAGATTTGCCACCAGGGTCCATGATCTCACAATGATATTTTTTTAATATCTGCCTTCTAAGCTAAAATGCAATCCTGCTTTTGTATTGTTTGAATTTTTAAACTTAAGTATGAATCAAGCTATAACACTCAGGGTTTAAATCGCCAGTAAAGCCTTGAAAGTAAACATTTGAGCTAAATTTAGCAAGCTGCATATTCCAGCCTAGATTATTTACCAGACAGGCACAGAGAGTTCTTAAATATTCATCAGTTTGTCCTGGCACCTGAATGTAACTGTAGCACAAACAGCTGCAACACAGAAATGCTATATTGGGGAATAGATTTGAGTCTGTTGGCAAAGATCTCATTAGCAAAAGGCTTCCTAGAAAAGTATGCTCCATCTTTGCAGAGTATGTGCTTCTAAGCAGTTCACTGTGGCAGTAACCAACATTGTAAACAATGACCCATGTGCATTGGAAAATGGATCCTTCAGTTGACATGAGGTGCTTATAGATAAAAATTTCAGTGCCTTGGGAGCCATCTTTAAACCAGAACCCCTCCTACAAATAAACTAGAGCTGTAATTACAGTGAGCTCATTTATCTCTTGAAATAGTCTAGTGCTGTTTGTTGCTGCTTGCCATTGTGTCTGCTCTCTCCCTCACTTCTGAAGAACTCCATGACTCAGCTCATCTTCTTACCTGAGCCTCCAGAGTAACTAGGACTGAATGCTTGCCACTTGAGCTCCCTTTTCTAACCCCACAGTTGTTCTGTATTTCCTTGACTCTGAAGAGTTCTCACTAGTATTGGTTTAAACTAGTTTTTCATGTTTCATATCATTTTAACTACGTCTGTGACTATCATAAACTCTGATGACTGTTTATCATAATGCTTCCCCTTTTCTAGAAATATTTCCTGTGACTGATTATTTTTAAGCACTGTTTTAGTTAGGTTTCTATTTCTGTGAAAAGACACCATGACCACAGCAACTCTTATAAAGAGAAACATTTATTTGAGGTGGCAGTTTACAGTTTCAGAGATCTAGTCTATTACCATCATGGTAGGGAGCATGGGGGCTAGGAATAGTGTGGCAGATAGATAGGCAGACATGGTACTGGAGAATGCTACATCTTGATCCAAAGGCAACAAGTGAATTGTCTCATTGGGTGTAGCTTAATCATAATGAGTCCTCAAAGCCCACCTGCACAGTGATACACTTCCTCCAACAAGGCCACACCCACTCCAACAAAGCCATAACTCCTAATACTGCCACTCCCTTTGGGGGCTACTTTCTTTCAAACCACCACCACTGCTGAGAGCTGCTGGTAGCAATGACTTTTACCAGAGGCCATGGTATTA
Organism: Alexandromys fortis; assembly: GCF_014885135.2. NCBI lineage: Eukaryota > Metazoa > Chordata > Mammalia > Rodentia > Cricetidae > Alexandromys > Alexandromys fortis. The sequence goes on along the minus strand of NW_026067910.1, from coordinate 875,740 downwards.
TACAGCAGGTGACAACTAGTGTTCAGCCAGTCGGCCCACCAAGATGAATAACCCTCTGTTGGGGAGCCCCACTAGGCAAAGCCTATGGGGTTACTGGCTATGGAAACTAGTTGTTTTCTGTCTGTAATTTCTCTCATATGCCACTTCATTTCTTCCCCAAGAACTGAATTTCTTCCCTAAGAACAGCTATGGGTGTTTTCCCACTGCCTGTGTATCTCTGTCATGTAAACATTCCATCTACTGGGCACATATATAGCTGTGGATGGTCAGGAAGATGATTTCTGTTTAAGTTGTATTCTTCTGATGAATAGAAATAATACGAAGATATCTTTCATTATTCAGACTGACATAGAAAGTTAATGCTATTCTCAGTCACAAAGACAGCTAATTTGGACTTCAGAACAGACTGGTTGCCCCTGAAGACAAATACACAGTGTTTATTGCTGAACCCAAGTCAGAAATGAGGCAACTTTGGTAGACACAACTCCTTGTCTAGCAACTGAGACTTTGTGCATGTACTCCCTACCACTCAAGGTTCTGCTGTGTCTAGTAAAGAGCTACATGCATGTCCAAGCGTTACTTACTGACTGATCAATGTGACATCCCTAGCCTAAGAGAAACTACATTACCTAATCCTGTGTTATGAGAATGGGTCAGGCCCTGAAAATGTAACAGATAATTGTCCAGAGTTTGGCTGTGAGAGAAGAGGCAGCAGTATAGACAGGAGAGGCTGAGGGAGTAGAGCCAGAGATATGGAGGCTGTAGAGCTACTTAGAGAAGCTGCTATGTAGAATAATGAGGAGCCTAGGTAGAGCTATTTAGGAATCTATGTAGAAGAGCAAGAGAGGTTTTTATAGAGGATTTTTTTCAAGGTGAATTAAAAGAAAAGGTTACCATCATAGAACATCTGTGTTTTCTTATTTTTCCCCTCAGATAGAAAAAAAATCTATCGCTCAAATAGATAAGAATTTTTCCTAAAGCCGGGCGGTGGTGGCGCATGCCTTTAATCCCAGCACTCGGGAGGCAGAGGCCTGTGGATCTCTGGGAGTTCAAGGCCAGCCGGGTCTACAAGAGCTAGTTCTGGGACAGGCACCAAAGCTACAGAGAAACCCTGTCTTGAAAAAAAAACAAAAAACAAAAAAAAAATAAAGAATTTTTCCTAAGCCCTCACCACATTCATGGATTTTTTGCACACCCTGGGTGCTGACTGGAGGCTGCCTCCCCCGAAGTCAGCCATATACCATTTCGCACTCTCTGGCCCCCAAGGCTTTTTCCATACCATAATGCAAAAATTCATTCATTCTAACTTTAAAAGTCCCCATCATCTATTATTGTTGCAACAATATTTAAAAATCCAAAGTTCAAAGTCTCTTCTGAAATTCATGCAATCTCTTAACTGCAATTCCTATAAAGTAAAAATTAAAAAAAAACAGATCACTAATGTCCAACATATAATGGCACAGGATATACATTGCCATTCCAAAATATAAGGAAGGAAGCATAGTGAGGAAATACTGGACCAAAGCAAGACCAAAAACCAGCTGGGCAAACTCCAAACTGCATCTACGTGTCTGGTGTCAAAATGCTCTTCAGATCTCCAACTCCTTTCAGCTTTGTGGACTGTAACACACTTCTTTCTCTTGCACTCCTAGTTAGCAGCTCTCCTCAGCAGGTTTCCCATGACTCTGGCATCTCCAACATCTAGGGGTCTCTAGAGCAATCCAGGCTTCAGCTTCACAGCTTCACAAAACGGCTTCTCTAGGCCTCCATTCCAGTATACCCCTGACATGTGGCCTGGCCTCAGAGACTTTCGTTGGTTGTGGAAGTAGATTCCACAACCCCTTTCTTCTGCCCTTAACTCTAAAGCCAAAACCATGTGACCAAAGCTGCTAAATTCTGCTATTTGCTGGGGCTGGAACATGACCCCTTTGTTCAATTACATCTTCACCAACTTTCTGTTTTCAGTGGTTTCTTTCACTGCCTAAGCTTGGCCATCCTGGAACTTGCTGTGTACACCAGTCTGGCCTCAAACTCAGAGATCTACCAGCCTCTGCCTTCCAAATGCTAGGATTAAAGGAGTGCACCACCACACCTGGCTCTAAACTTTTAATTTCTTTTCACAAGTTGGAAACTTAGTTGGGTAGGATCTTTCCCTAAGGTCACCACTCCCTTCATTCCATTTCTTAATTTATTTATCTCCTTGAACACAGTATTTAGTTCTATTCCACTTCCTGGTGCCCTTTTTCTTAATGTACGATTTGTATTTTTATTTGTTCATCTTGCTCCTTTTCCATATAAATCTTTATCAGAGTTAACGCTATTAAACGCATGACAGCAACTCTACTAGGCTGTTTTGAAATTTGGCCATTTTAAAGTTAAAACTTGGCCATTTTCTTTCAAACCACCACAATGACCAAGGCAGCTTTTAAGAACAAACATTTAATTGAGGATTGGTTTACAGTTTCAGAGGTTTAGTTCATTATGGTGAAAACATGGCAGCACACAGGCAGAGATGGTGCTGGAGAAGTAGCTGAGAGTCCCCTCCTGATCCACTGACCGAGAAAGAGGGATGGGGAGAAGAGGAAGGGAGGGGACAAAGGGTCTTATGCATCCCAAGCTGCTCTCAAAACTTGCTGTGTAACCAAGGATGATGTTAAACTCATGCTGATCTTCGCCTGCTGTTTATAGGCGTGCACCAATACACTCAGTTTATGCACTTGTAACCCTGGGGGTTGAATCAGTGACCCTCATGCATGTTAAGCAAATACACTCAAATGCCTCTCTTCTACCTCTTTTGAGATACCATTGTAGATTGGCATCACCATGTTGTGTGCAACACTAGAACTTTTTCTTCCAATGTGTCTACATGTTGGTACCTGTTTGCAGGTTTTGTTTATTTCTCTTCCCCTTCTCTCCCAACCCCTCTTATGATCATTATTATATACCCATTATATCTGTGAGATGTGACCAATTTTAATTTCTATACATGAAAATGTGATATTTTTGTCTTCTATATCTGGTTTATTTCACTTTGTTGCATCCTTATTGCTACAAGTGACAGGTTTTCCTTTATTACTGAATAATATTTCATTTTATAGGTATGCCTTTTTTTTCCTATTCATCTGTTGGTACATACTTCAGGTGATTCCATATCTTAATTATTGATAATAGAAGTGACAATAAACATGAAAGTTGAGTGTTTGTTTCATACAGTGATTTCATTCCTTTGGATATATACTAAGTAGTAGAAATAATTGCATCTCCAGGCATGGTGGCACACACCTTTAATGCCAGCACTTGGAGGCAGAAGCAGGCGGATCTCTGTGAGTTCAAGGTCAACCTGGTCTACCAAGTGAGTTCCAGGACAGCCAGGACTGTTACACAGAGAAACACTATCTCAAAAATTAAAAAATAAATTAAAGTAAAAGTAATAATTGCATTATGATAGTTTTGTTCTGAATCTTAAGGAATCGCTATACTGTTTTCTGGTTATCTTTTTTAAAAATAACTATTCTAATTGGTATGAAATGATATCTCATTGTAAATTTGTGTGTTGGCTTAGTTTTTTGAAAGAGAATATTACAGCCCAGGTTAGCCTGGAACTCAGGATTCTCCAGCTTGAAGGATTACAGGAACATGCCATCCCAGCAGCTCTCCACTGTGGTGGTGTTTATTATTGCCTGCTTATTAGTCATGTTAACTGCTTCTCTGGGTTGGCCTTTGAGTTTGTGTTCCTTATCTGGGTATTTCTTATCGCATGAATGGTTTTCTGATATTTTCTCCCATTCCACCACTGACTGTTTCCTTAGCTATGCAGAGCATCTTAGTTCTATATAATTACATTTGTGGACTGTATGTCTGTACTACGGGAATTCGCGAGCCAGGAAAGGAGCCTGGAGATTTAGACACACAGAGACAGACACACGGGTCTTCCTTGAAAACCCCAAGAATGCCCTCTTTATTGTGTTCCAGGGCAGCTTATGTAGGGAGCCTTGATGTGGGAGTCCCCTCTGTGTGCTGTGATTACCATTAATGAACAAAGAAACTGCTTTGGACCTATAGCAAGGCAGAATTTAGGTAGACAGGGAAAGCTGGACTGAATTCTGGGAGAAAGGAGGGCAGAGGGAGAAGCCATTGATCCATTCATTGCTGGAGATTAGATGTGCTGAAACTTTGCTGGTAGGCCACAACCTTGTGGTGATATACAGAGTACTAGAATGGTTTAAACTAAGATGTTAGGTTAGCCAATAAGAAGTTAGGCCAAGCAATGATTTAGTTAATAGTTTCTGTTTTCAGGGGCTGGAGAGATGGCTCAGAGGTTAAGAGCATTGCCTGCTCTTCCAAAGATCCTGAGTTCAATTCCCAGCAACCACATGTTGGCTCACAACCATCTGTGATGGGGTCTGGTGCCCTCTTCTGGCCTGCAGGCGTACACACAGACAGAATATTGTATACATAATAAATAAATAAACAAACAAACAAACAAACACATAAATAAATAGTTTCTGTTTTCGGGTGTAAGCTAGCTGGGTGGCTGGGAAGAACAAGTGGGGCCCCCTCCCTCCAACAGATCCTTAACTGATGGCCACGCCCCAGCCAAACCCACCAGAAACCACTCCTCTGCCATCAGGAACTTTTTGTGAACTAGCCTTTAGAAATACCTTGCTCATAAACAGTAAGCAAAGTTTCTGGGAGATTAAGCAGATGAAATTTTCTATACTGAATTAAGTTTGCTGGTTATCTGAGTGAGCAGAAGGGATTTAAAAACGTATTTGCATAAATACATAGACGTTTTTCTTACTGTTTTATCTGTTTTTCTTACACTTTCAGATATGCAGGAACTGTACAGGTTCCTTTGACCGACATATCCCATGTGTTTCTCTCAACTGCCCAGTACTTTTCAAACTCTCACGAGTAAACAGAGAATTATCCAAGGCACCATATCTCCGGCAGTTACTGGACCAGTTTTAAGTTATCAGTATCACAGAACTCCAGGTGCTATTTGTTCAGCGTTTACCACTCACCTCCTCTGCATGGTGCTTTTCAACATCCATCCAGTCCAAGATGTCCATTGTCTGTCTGTCATCGAAGACTATGAAGATTCCTGCTAACTGAATTAAAAAGTATACATGTTGATCTCTGAATAGCTCACTTCTTACAATGTACAAATTTCTCATTCTTTCACCTTTTAACCTTGTTTTATAATAATGTAAGTGTTGGATTTGCTCCAGTTTATGTACCATCTTGTAAATCCATTTGAACAGATCACGTTTACTTCCCTGTGGAAGGAACACTGAGAACCTCTTAAAAGAAAGTCATTCGTGTGTATTCCTTAAACTGTCTGTATCAAGACGTGTTGCTTAGAGATATCCACTCACTTTATAATTTTGACTGCAAAATATTTTGTAAATACACTTTTTTACTTTTCAAACAACGGAGTAAAATAATGTGCAATGAATTTTATACAATGATTTTCACGTTGTTGGTATATCTCCTCTAGGTTTTGCTTGACTCAAAGGTAGATTTGTTACTTTGATCAAACTGTGCAAATAGTACCATGTGTAGCATTTTTTGAAACATTCTTTTCTAAAGACCGCTGTCTTGCTTTAGCTACTAATGGGGCATTGTGAGGAACTGTGCAAAGACATTTTTGTTACAAACCTGTGGGCCTGTTGCAATACTTTAAAAATAAAATAAAAAAATTTATTCCATTTTGCTTGTTTTGTATAGACATTTCTATTGCTTCTAAATATGCTTAAAATATTTTCTTTCCTTATGTACTGTACAGTTAATCTTATTTGCCATCCCTTGAACACAAATGTGTATTTAGGATATTTGTATAACTGTATAAAATGAAAAAGGAATTATGTGGTCAGTGCATTGTTTTTTAAACTGGAAATCATTTTGTTTTAAGAGTTAATAATGGAAACCAAATTGAAAATTGAATAAAATATGAAACATAGTGCTGTGACTTTTATCTTGCCATAAGTAGAATTCTCTTCATCTGTTCTATAGGCAACATGGGTTCCATCTAACCCTAGGTGTTCCTGAATTTTAATGAGGTAAACTTAGTGGACTCATGCCTTTGAGCCATAACAAAAGGATGGTTTTGGGTTAAAAGCATGAACGTTCTTTTCTCTGTCCAGAGGGCTGGATTGAACAGAGATGTTTTCAGCACACACACACACACACACACACACACACACACACACACAAAATAATAATAATAAAAAAAAAAACACTTTTAAATCTATATTTGGAAAACAACCAAAGGAGATTTAAATTTTGAGGCCTGTGACTAAATAGTAGCTAGCTGTTTACAAGGTTAAATTAATAGCTTATCAGAACTACATTGATTAATATGTTAAAACTTTGAATTTTTTAAGTCAAGGATAATATAACAATAGCATAGCCAGAGGGAAAGAAATCTGAAACACTGCTCATTCCCACACACCTTACGTCACTTCCTCAGACCTTCACAGCTTGTGTTCACACACCTTAAATGACTTTCTTAGACCCTCACAATTTACTTAACTTTAAACTTTTCCTTTTTCCATCCAAGCATTTAGCATTAGACACAGATGATTGATTACTGAGAGCAGTCATTGAAATTTCAGCAAGTTCTTTTTTTTTATTTAACAAAATTTTCTGTCTCTTCCCCCCCACCGCCTCCCATTTCCTTCCCCCTCCCCCAATCAAGTCCCCCTCCCTGTCAGCCCAAAGAGCTATCAGGGTTCCCTGCCCTGTGGGAAGTCCAAGGACCACCCACCTCCATCTAGGTCTAGTAAGGTGAGCATCCAAACTGCCTAGGCTCCCACAAAGCCAGTACATGCAGTAGGATCAAAAACCCATCAGCAAGTTCTTTTAAATAAAGGTAAATTTAGTTAGTAAATAGTATGGTAGCTTGAGTATTTACATTCAAACCCACTTGGTGAGTTTCTCTTTCAGCTTGGAGCCTGTGGGTAAGCCTTCCTCAGAGAGGGACACTGAGTAGCTCTAGAACAAACAGGCACTGGTTTTTACATATAAAATGGACTGACCAAGCACCTGCAGCCTTTTGGAGAGAAACTTGTTGCTTGCTGTTGCTAAACTGATAAAGTGAAGGCCAGCCATCAACACGATCAGAGACCTGAGAAGGGTAAATTTGAGCAGAAAATGTAATCCAAATGGCCTCTGTATCCGTGAAAGTGACAGACTAAGCCTCTACCTAGATGGTTACTGTATGCTTCTCTGTGGTCATCTTGATGGTTTTCTTGTGAGCAGAGGTTGTCTTCGGCTGACCCACAAGGCCTGAGGTTTTCCTGTAGATCAATGTGGGAAAACTACCCTGCCTTGATAAGACAGGGTACGGGCAGTCAAACCTAATGTGTTCACAGTTGTCGCAGGGCCCTGGCAGCAGGCAAGGCATGGAGCACTTCTTCACTGTGACCAGCTTTGTCCCATTTAAAGCAGGTTCCCAGTGGAGTTCATTTGTACCCCCATCGTCTTCGCTGGAGGTAACCTTAGGAGCTGGCATTTCTGTCTATCGAGGGAAGCTTTTTTCATTGAATATTTTAAATTCTTGAAGGAGTTTGAGGGCCATCATGTAATCTATTAAGTATGCCTGATTTTTAAATAAATTTAGTTTTGACTTACTTTTGAAGTAACTAAACACCATATGTTATACCAGTGGTTCTCGGCCTGAGGGTCATTGCCACTCTGGGGGCACATATCAAATATCCTGCATATCAGATATTTACATCACCATTCATAACAGAAGCAAAATTAGAGTTATGAAGTAGCAACAAAAATAACCCTATGGGGCTGGAGAGATGGCTCAGCGGTTAAGAGCATTGCCTGCTCTTCCAAAGGTCCTGAGTTCAATTCCCAGCAACCACATGGTGGCTCAGCCATCTGTAATGAGGTCTGGTGCCCTCTTCTGGCCTTTGGGCATACATGCAGAAAGAATATTGTATATATAATAAATAAATAAACAAATAAATACTTTAAAAAAATAACTTTATGGTTGGAGATCACCACAAATGAACAATGTTAAGGGTCGCAGCAATGTTAAAGTTGAGAACCACTGGCATCTACAGAAGGCAAAAGGCACATGAATCCCATTTGTATTTCACGTGACTACAAGGATAGTGGTCCTTGAGCACATATCTCAATTATCTTCAACAGTTTACAACAAGCTTGTAACTTAGAAAATTAAGACTTTATAGTTTTATCCCTGTTAAGTTTGGGTCTTAAAAATTTGAGATTTAATTGACGATCCTTTAGCATCAAAATAAAGCTTTAAACACCAAATAGAGTCCACAGAGAAACCGAGAACTTAAAAACCCATAAATACATGTCGATTGCGTTTGGGTGGGTTACTCAGTCTAGGGGTTTGTAACCCACCCTGCAATCAGTTATTCCAGGGTCTCGGAGGGGCGCTACCTGGAAGGGAATGAGCTAAGACAGAAGAAGGAGGCCAAGCAGATTTGTCAAAGCCTCTGTTTATTAGGGACGGGTTACAGTTTATATATGGTAAGGAATGGGGGGCAGGGCACAGGATCTCGCCGCGTGGTCCCTCCCAGTCAGGTAGGCCAGGAAGTCACAAGTTGCCACACCTGGTTCCCTGGATAGCTGGAATGTGAGGCAGGTTCTGTTAACAGATAGCTGCTAATTGGGTGAGGGGCAGGTTTTCTCAATAGAACATAATTATGGGTGTGAGGTTCTCTGCAGACTCCCCAGGGTGATGGTTTCTGTAATGATTTTTAGAGGGGAAATGGCTCCTGACAAATACAGTCCACAGAGAGACTGGAAACATTTATTTCCTGACCCTTTTACTGTGTACCTTTATAGAATATCACAATTTTTTGTATAACTCAATTTATTCAAATAGCTAAAGCTTAACAAAGTTAGCAAAGAAAAAGAAGCTATGTTGTTTCTTATCTGAAAGTTTCCAGAAGCCTGGTGTTAAACACAGCAAAGACATAAATGGCTAGATCCCCATCTCTAAGTCAGTTTTTGTTTACGTACAGAGACATAACTGTAGGCATTTATAAACCTTCATTGAGCATACCTTATTCATCAAACATGCTGTTTCTTTTCTAAAATTTTTGCTCTCAAGACAAAATCGTACAAAAATCCATCATAATCCATAATACCTTGGAGACCTGCTGTTGCCTCCTTATTCTAAAAAGAGATACACTGAGAAGCAGAGGGCTCAGTTTTGTTTTGTTTGTTTGTTTGGTTGGTTGGTTGGCTGGTTGGTTTTTTCCGAGGTAGGATTTCTCTGTGTAGCTTTGGAGCCTGTCCAGGAACTTGCTATGTAGACCAGGCTGACCTTGAACTCATAGAGATCCACCTGCTTCTGGGATTAAAAGCATGCACCACCACCTTAGAAATCTAGTGTACAATCTTTGGCCGTGGAGCTCTACCGAGAACAAGCTGTTTGCAATGACAGTGAGGCTTTAATGAAACCTCTGAGTCCAAGGAGCCCAAGGATTAGAGAAGGAAGGGAGGGTAGCAAACAGGAACCCCACCCGTGGGGGAAGGTTCAGCATCCTAGAGGACCAGGAGGGCATGGAGAAGCTACCAGGTGTACCTGCAGGAAGGACTTAAATGGAAGTGTAACAATGGGCTCACAATCACGGAATCTACGGGTCTTCCCATGCTCCTCAGCATCCTGAAACAGCTGGCCTGAAAGGTAGAATGCTTTTGAAGACAGTTCCACCGCCAATGAGGTTGCAGCAGCCTATAGGGCTGACTGGGGGTTTTCGAGTGGATAGGTGGTATATATTTTGAATCAGCATCAAATATATATGTTAAGGTTTCGCCCATGGGTCCAGGAATCAAGGGACAGAAAGGGGAATGGTTCCACTCACTATCACTGTAGTGATCTACTAGGGAAGTTTTTGCTTTCTATTCCCACAACCTTAAATTTTGGTCTAGAAGTTTTGGTTCCAAAGTAGGGCACACTCCTTCCATGAGCAACAGCAAATATTCCATTGAACTGGAAGCTCAGACTTGCCCCTGGCCACTGTGGGCTTCTGATGTCCTTAAGCCAACCAGCTAAGAAAGGAATAACAGTGTTCAGAGGGATGATTGATTAAGTTCCCATGAGGGAATTGAATTCCTTTTCCACAATGGAGGTAAGAAGGATTATGTCCTGAGTGCAGGAGATCCTTAGGGTGTCTCTTGATCCTGTGGTTGAAATCAACAGAAAACTATAACAGCCTGATCCACGCAGGATGACAAAGGGCACAGACCGATCAGGGATGATGGTATGGGTTACTCCAGGAAAAGACCCGAGACCTGCGGAAGTGCTTGTAGAGGGTGGAGGAAATACAGAATGCGTAGTAGAGGAAGGCAGTTCTAAATACCAGCTACGGTCATGTGATCAGTTGCAGAAACGAAGATTATAATTGACGTGAATGTTCCTGTCATATTTAGAATATTATATAACATATGTATAACTAACATATATATTAGAATATAACCCATGTATACATACTCATATATATTATATATTCACATATATTCATTCTAGAGCACCCTAATACAAGGTTGCACCTATAATTACTGAGACATCTACCTTGGCTATAGTTTTAATGCTCTGAAAAGCTTGACTAAGTTGGCACACACTCCCGACAATGAATCCACAGGTTCACAAGCCTGTCTAGCCTCTTGCCTGCATTGTGGCAGAACCTGTGATTTACTTCAAGCCAGACAAAGAGGGCAAAGGTGTTAGGACGCAGTCCTCTGTGTGTCCATGCCACATAACTCTGGCTTGATAGGGATTCGCTGTCGCGGGAAGGGGATTTTCCTGCTTGCTTTGGGCAGGCTGCTGTGTTTTAAGGGAACTTAAAGAGTATAGCCTGGAGAGGAACCGTGGGAGACTTTGACAAACCCATGGAAGTGACCAGCCGATAGCCAGCAGGAAATAGGAGCCCCAGACACTACACTGCCAGCAAACAGGTGTCCCTGGAAGATAGGCCCACATCCAGTAAAGAGCACAGTCCTCCCTGACAATGACCCTCGGTGTGTGAACAGCCAAATCATGCCGCATTGTCAAGGTTGCAAACAGCTAGATCTTGTCAGCAACAGGAAACTTGACCATTGGCTACCGTGCACCAGAAGATATTTCCCTACGAGTATGTTTTTTTTTTTTTTTCTATCTGAGCTCAGTTGTTTCTTTCCAATCTAAAAATACATCCACGCTATGACAATGACTATGTTCTCATGTGGCCACTTACACTTTGGTGTGGGAGATTTCCAGTGTGGATTTTCAAACTCTCTTCCTGCTGCCCTGCAAAGTAGATGCTGACGGTAGAATCTGCGTTTAACAAGACTCCAGTGCCAGCTGCCGCCACCTAATGCCTAACCAGCATTCTGCAATGGGGGGGGGGGGCAGAGCTCATTCCCGATGCCTAGTGAGAACAGCACAGGACAGAGGCAACAGTTCCCACCGCCACCCATTTGCCCACCCCCTTCAATGCTGCGTTAGTAACCTGAACCAGTGTGCCCAGAGGCACATGGGAGGTCACAGGCAGTGCTCCAGAAAGGTGTTATGGGGCTGGAAAGACAGTGCAGCAGTTAAGAGCACTGGCTGCTCTTTGAGAGGATCTGGAAAGTTCTATTCCCAGCAGCCACGTGGTGGCTGACAGCATCTATGACTCCAGTTCCAGGGGGTCCGACCCCCTCTCTTCTGGACTTTCCCAGCACCAGGCACCCATGTTGGTACACTTACATAGACGTCACAAAAGTCACACACAGAAAAAAAAAATTTAATCTTTTTTTTTACAAGAAGGTGTTGTTATATTTCACTTAATAAAAAACAAAGCACTTTTTTTTTTTTAAAGAAGAGCAAGTTCTTAAAATCTGGTAAGATAACAAATACATTGCAGCCAGACAGCTATTCATTGTCACTCCGCATAAAACCTGAGAAGTATAAGCCTTTCACCAAAGGATGGCCCGTTCTGTCCCTCATCCCTGACTCCCCAGGCCATCACCCTACTTCTCATCTTTATTTTGGTTTCCAGGTACTTCAATCCCCAGGAGTAGTCCTGGAGAGGGGGACACAAGATCTCCAGTCACCAAAGAAGATAGTGACTCATTTGTAAACTAAATTTTTAACCTGGTTTACAGTACAAATGTGATTAACACCCCAACCCAGTGGGAGTCAAATCCTAAAACAGCCAGGCCCAGCCCCAGGCTCTGTTACTGAGGGAGGCTATGGGCACCAAAGGACCCACGCACACCACTTCTGCTAATGTAGTAACTCCAAAATAGTTTCTATGATTGAACCTAAGACACAGGGAACTTGGCTCAGTGGTGGAGCACTTGCTTAGCAAGGGCATGGCCCTGTGTTCGTTCAGTCACCCGCACTGGAAAAAAAGTAAAAGCTAAAAGAAAAAAATAATTACATAAAATTAAAAGAATGTCTCCAGATCCTCTCTGAACACGATATAGATTCATATATAAAAATAACCTCTCTCTTTTAAAGTGTCAGCAAAAATACCATAATCTCTGAAATGCTGTACTGCATGGAACATGATACTGTGATTGGGGAAAAAATGTTTTTAAGTGCACGGGAAACAAGAACAGAAATTACTAGAATTCTTAAGTGCCGGTCCTTCAGCCTGATGGAAAGGAGCGTGTTGGCGATCAGTGGCTGCAGCAGCTATCAAAGGGCTTGCTAAACTGTGCCTTCACAAGCCTGGCGAGTTCAGAGGCTGACCAGCCTTGCGGTTTCACATTCCACCCGAAATGAATGGGCTACTTTAGCAAAAATATTGCACAACTTTAAAGCTCACGCAGATCACCGTGCATGGTGACCCATGCCTCTAGGACAAAATTCAGGAGGCAGAGACCTGGGCTAGTTAGTAAATTCCAGGCCGGCCTGGACTGTAAAGTAAGACTCAAGAAACAAAGTAAACCCAAACCCTAAAATTTCAAAATAATCTCATTTGCATTTCTAGAATCACAGGAGACCAAAAAATGCCAGACTCGTGTCAAAGCTCAACGTGAAGTCAGGGAGGAAGCTAGATATTGATCTAGAAACCATGGCCTGCTGTGTTCTCACAGCCTCCTGAATTTTGTCCTAGAGAAAACTATCTCTGTTTCCAAAGTTTGGCTCTTTCCGTGACCGTTCTCCAAAAGCCCCGGTATGATCGTTTGCTCAGCCCAGTAGCTCCACTGTCCTACCGTGTAACTAACTACTGGCCCGCTACCCGGCTCTACACACGGAAATGACTTCTGAGTGGTGGAGGCCAGGAAACGGTCTCCTGGCAAGAGCCATGGTGTACAGAGGGCTCTTGAGGCGCCTACGGCAAGCACTTCAAATCTTTCAGCGCTTGCTGTGAACGCACACAAACTTCCATCGCCAAAGCCCTGCTCTGAGCGGTGCCCTCAGGAGTGGTTGTTACGCGATGAAGCCGATGAAGCCGTTCAGTAAGTCATCTCTGTCAGTCCCTCTTGTCCTGGTGACGCACAAGAGAACTGCTACTGTTGACTGAAAAGTACCCATCTGAGAGGTACTGACCAGAAGCCTCAGGGGTGGGCTCCATCAGGACCTCTCTAGATGGGTCCCTTAGAGGCTCCTGCATTGGGTCACTCGTTTCAACCACTTCAAAATCCATTTCATTCCATTTTTCTGCATCTTCTTCTTCATTCTCTTCGTCACAGTCATTGAGCTCAGAGCTGGAAAGCAAAGCTCTCTGGTCTTCACTCTTCCTTCCTTTGCGCTGGCGTTCCAGGGGTAAGGTGGCTAGTTTATACATCACGGGAAAAAGAACTCCCGTGAAGATGGCTGACCCCAGACCCGTGTACAGAACCACTGGCAGGTCTGGGTAGTGTCCCTGAAGAATTCCGATGACTGCAGGAATCGCCATTTCCCCCAGAGCAGCACCAACTACAAAGAATGCTGCAGACTTCCCAGTTAAGGTGGTGTACTGCTCCATCCAGGAAATGCCACTGGGAAATGTGGCTGCCATCGAGGCTCCATACACAGCAGTCGCGATCCAGAGGCAGAGAGGACTCTTGTCAAAAAGCACCAGAAACAAAGATGAAGCAAGGCTGCCAATGTTGCACAACACAATCATGGTTCCAGGCTGTAAGAATGTGGCAAAGAAGATGGCCAGGCCCCTGCAGGCTGCGAAGGCCCCCCAGAAGACGGAGTTCAAGCCGGCTGCTTCATTTTCTTTCATGCCAACATGGGTGGTGGCTAAGGAGAATACATAAGAGCCGTAGGTCACCTCGGCTCCAACATAAAAGAAGAAGAAGATGAAGAGAAGGCAGAGCAGGGCCCTGTGATACTTGGCTCTTCGAGCTTCCTGGGCAGATATTATGGCTTTTTCCTGCTTTGAGCGTTTCTTACAAAACAGACCAAACAGAAAGACAGAAACTACTAAGACATAGGTGCCGATGGAAGCGTAAGTCAACAGCAGATTCATGTCCTCGGGTACCGCAAACAGAGAGTCTGGACTGGATTCAGAGGATCGGTTCAGCATTAGAAGGTCAAAGTCAGACTCTGTGTGGTTCTGAGTGGATTCTGAGGTACTCCAGGCCAACTTAGCCAGCAGGGGAGCCAGGAAGGCACCCAAGGCGAAGCTGAAGTGCAAGGCCTGCATGTGTGGGGCTCCTTTGTCTCCCCAAAGATCCAAGATGAGGACTTTCCCACCTGCCAACAAAAGAAATTCTCTAAATTAACAGTTAATAACACTACATCGCTATTTAAAAAACGGGGGGGGGGGCATTGGTCCCACCCAGAGTCAACGTGCTGATACAAAGCCTGCAGTAAGGCAAAGCAATGTTTGAGAGCTCTGACCCCCTCTCACCAGCAGATGTATCACAGCATCTCTTCCTAACACACAGAATCCAGAATCTACGAGCTGGAAACCACTACCCACTAGGGCCAGGCACATTGGCAAAGGCGTTCTATAAAATGTGCTAGCACCACACCAGGGGGCATACAGATATAACACACACACATACACACACACACACACACACACACACACACACACACACACACACACCTAGTCCATACCCAGGGCCGTGACATACACCACAGCACCAGGCACAGCTCTCCGCCCCTGCACTGCCCTGCTGGAGAGCCTATGAGGTTACAGCCAGAAACATCAAGTCTCTGGCTCTCTATTTAACTTTCAGACAAGCATACATTTCACTCCACAGTCTTACAACCAAATGGAACCTAATGTATACAATAGTCCCACAATCTGTCCAACAACATGAGAGCAGGGAGGACAGGGATGGAGGACCGTGGAGGGGAGCAAACGTCATGTTACCCCGTGAAGAGGGTCCGCTAGTGGCTTCTTAAAGGACCAGATGCTATCTGTACTACAACACCCGTGGGAGGGGCAGCCTTCCATGTTTGGATATCCTGAATCCCTTCTTGCTCACTGAGAAACATCATTGATGCTGATTTCATAGGCAAATGCTAGAAAGATGTTCTGATGTCGCTGCTAGGTGAGTCTGACCAGGTGCTGTGGCCCAGCCTGACATTCCAATGACAATGCCTTCCTGTTCCTAGCAGTAGTGTCCCCAGCAGTGAAGATGACAATACGGGCTTCACTAACCTGTATCCAGAATGCCCATTGAAATCCCAAAGACAGACATCATGACAACCAGTAAGACTGCTGTCTTGCAGAAAGGAGTAAGATAAAGACCAACTGTGGTGGCAGAAAGGGACACCCCTGGAAAGAAACATTAGAAGGTCGGCTAAAACAGCTCTGTTTTGGGTAACAAAGTATTTACTTATTCATCAGCAATAAAGCATTTTTGTTTCCATAGGAGTTTTAATATATTAATCGAATTGTCTTTACTTATGCCAATTTATTGAAAAAGGCGTGCTAACAGCTCTGCCCTCTCTCCCAGGGTCAGGATCTGAGAGGATCAACCTGTGCTCAACTCTGACAAGGGCAATAGGCCTGGGTGCAGGCTACACCATCTCCCTGTTTCTTCATCTTCAACCCCAAGTCCAGAGAGCCTGGCCAGGTTCCAGGAGTTATTCTGACCCCTGTGGTCCCAGAAGCCCTGCCGTACCCCCAGATAAGCAGAGCTTCAAGGTCAGCCAGTGTGTCAGCCTGGAGCAGAGCCGACAGTAAACGCCAGCATTGCACAGGGTTATCAACACTCACTCCCAAGGGTCAAGCAAGTTTACAGTGGGATCAGTACAGACTCCCTCCTGCTGCCAAAGCGGAAAGAGGAACTCAGCTCCAGCTGCCAGGCGGAGGCCAGCACAGTGCCTGTCGCAGGTATCAACAATCTTCCATAGTTAGATCTTAGCTGTAAACTTGTTGACAGAAACAAGGAAGTAAAAAGGCAGTGTTTGCTTACCCAAAAGTAAAAAGTGATTAATGCACCCAAAAAGAACTCCTCCGATCATAGAGCCACCTAAGTATCCAGAGGCCCGGCCCACAAAGATGAAAGACAGGCTGCTGATGTTCCGGTTCACATTTCTTGCCAAATCTGGAAAGGTGGGTCCCAGTATAGCAACACTCAGTCCCTACAGTTAAAAAGAGGAGAGCTTTACTCGTCGCTGAAACACGCCCAAGAAGCAGCTTTTGGATGGTAACAAAACCACAGGCGGGAGGTTACAATCTACCATAAGGGTCTTCAGAGGACAGTAAGTCAAACCTAAGGAAACACATACATTATAGCAGGAGAGCTACACACTCCCAACGGCTTTTTATTTGAAACCCTTGTTATTTTTTTAAAGTTTTTGCTTTGTTTTGGAGATCCTAACATCATAGTCCTCCTGTCTCAGTCTGCAAATATTGGTACTACCAGTGTGTTCCAACACACATAACTTAAAAAAAACTATTTTTCTTTTGTTTCAACTGTTCAGTATTGAACAATACCCTAAAAGGCCATTATGTATTAACAGTTAGTATGTAACAAACTAGGGGCTAAGGAGATGGCTCAGTCAGTGACGTGCCTGCTGCACCAACAAGAGGACCTGGGTTTGGAACTCCATCATCACATAAAAAAAAAAAACAGTGCCTTAGGTGGGGTTCATTGCTACAATGAAACACCATGACTGGCAAGCAAGTTGGGGAGGAAAGGGCATAAGATTTACACCTCCATACTGTAGTCCATCATTGAAAGAATCCAGGATAGGGCAGGACCCTGGAGGCAGGAGCTGATGCAGTGGCCATGGAGGGCTGCTGCTTACTGGCTTGCTCAGCTTACCTTCTTATAGAACTCAGAACCACCAGCCAAGGATGGCACCACCCACAATGGGCTGGGCCCTCCCCCATAAATCACTAATTAAGAAAATGCCTTACAGCCAAATCTTATGGAGGCGTTTTCTCAATTGAAGTTTCTTCCTTTCAGAGAATTCTAATTGTGTCAACTTGACATAAAACTAGCCAGCACGGGCTGGACAGATAGCTCAGAGGTTAAGAGCACTGACTGTTCTTCCAGAGGTTCTGAGTTCAATTCCCAGCAACCACATGATGGGTCACAACCATCTGTAATGAGATCTGGTGCCCTCTTCTGGCCTGCAGGGACACATGCAAGTAAAATGCTGTATATATAATTAATAAATAAATCTTAAAAAAACACAGAAATATATATATATGTATGTGTGTATATATATATATATAAATATATATATAGAAGAGGAACACACAACCAGAGCTGCAAGTGTAATCTCACAGAAATACNATATATCCAGCACACACAGGCACAGCAGCATGTCTAGAATCCCAGGAACCCCTGTGGCTCACTAGTCTGGCTGAGCTGGTAAGCTTCGGGCTCAATGAGACCCTGTCAAACAATAAGGAGGACAGCAGTTAAGGACGCCACCTCTGGCCTCTACACACAAACCCAATGAACCAAAATAAAAAAAATATAATGAACTATTTTTAAAATATATTCTTATATTTTCAAATATAATATATGCTTAAGTATAGAAATTTAATTGCTAGAATTTTAAAGTATGAAACACCAAATTATTATTCTTTTACATTAAGATGCCAATATTTCTGGCACACATGGAGTCCTTCCTTTAAATTGCGTATGCATATATCTATACCTAATATGGCCAATAAGCAATTTGAATGTTCCTATGTCTACAGTTTTCCTCAAATTCCAAAGCTATGGGGAAATATATGGACTATAAAACTTTCTTAGCAAAAATACACATAACATGGACAGAATGATTTTTACAATAAGATGTTATATAATGTACTAGCAAGAACTAAGGTTACGCTTCCACTTCAGGTGAAATTCCCAAAATGTTTCTAAGGTGTGTGAATTTTAAGAACCACAGACTGTGGGCAGAGGATACAGCTGAGGAAAAGCCTGGCATACTTGAAGCCCTTGGGTCAATCCTCAGTCTGCATATAAATAAATTTAAAAAATGGTTGTGTTGCGCTGTTCTGCTATAAACCAAGCAGCAGCAAGCCAGGGCTAAGGACCAGGTACCTACAGGCCTGCGGCCTGTGCAGGCTCTCATCAAACTTCTTTAAAGCACTCACAAGACCAGGCACACAGTGAGGGTCTCTATCACCTGCAGCATCTTCTTCCTTCCCTGCATCCCATCGAAGTCTAAAGACAACTGAGACTCAGACTGAGATGCCAAGTTACCGGAAGCGACTCTCGTCAAAGGCTTAGCCCTCATAACACTCAAGTCAGAAATTATCAAGTTTAGGCTGGTGGTCCGTCCACAGCTTCAAGTCCAGCACTCAGGAGGCAGAGGCGGGTGGATCTCTAGGAATTCGAGGCCATCCTGATCGACACAGTGAGTTCCAGAGTAGCCAAGGCTACATAGTGAGACCCTCTGTCTGTGAGTTAGAGGCCAATGGGGTCTATATAGCGAGTTCCAAGCCAAGTAGCTGGAGCTACAGAAAGAGACACTGTCTTAAAAGGTGTTTCTGTTCTTGTACATGAATGAAGAAAATCGTTTAAGGATCTTATGGCTTGATTTAAACAGGGCTGAGAACAGGATAAGAAACAGGTTCTTTATGCTATCACTTAACCAAAAAAGCCACTTTCTTCTCTGGGTTTATTTTCCCACCCGCAAAATAAAGCGGCTGGTAGGATTTGGTCAGGGCTCCAAAGAGGCAATTTCTCAAAGCTTTTCTGTGGTCGATTTGGAGCTTCAGTGGGTAGGAGCAAAAGAGAGCTGGTAAAGGCCTGGGCTCCCCTCCTATATCTCCCCTTTGCCCCAAGAAAGTTGGTTTGCTCATGTTGGAAAACATATTTTTAATTTGAGTCTGACAATAACCCTCCTCTAATAACGATTAGAGTTCTGCCCACTTTTTCCAGATGACAAAACTGAGACCCAAGGGATTAACCAAGGCACCCAAAGGTCACGCAAGGTACGGGGCACTGAGGAGACCACGTTCCCTGCAGGACGCTGCTTGCTCCAGCCTTGGCCAGAGAGGGTTTCAAACCCAGCTCTCACCAGCCCCAGGAAGGCGGCACACAGCACCAAGGTGGTGAACCAGCGCAGCACGTTCTCGGCACGGCTTTTCCGCCCGGAGGCCACAGCTTCGGACTCATTCTCTGGCCCCGGATCGGCCCGGAGGAGCCGCTGCCCTCCGGCCTCACGGAACTCCAGCTCCAACTCCAGCGTGGCGGCTCCACGACGCTCTCTACCTGCCGAGCTCCGTGCACCCCAGCCTCGGGCGTGCAGGGCTGTGCCCGGCCCCGCCCAGGAGCCCCAGAGTCTCCCGGGGTAACAACCCCGGGACCAGCCCCAGGGAGCGTGACGCCGGACCGAGCCTTCCCACCCGGCAGGTGCGGCTCCAGGGCACCGCCCTCCGGATCGCAGGGCGTCTGCGCGGATTACGTTGCGGAAATGAGGCGTCTAGTCAACCAGGAGCTGTCTTCAAACCGGAAGTTAAGCTGGTTGCCTTGGTGATCGGAGTTCCTGGACCAGGTGAGGTGTCCTACTAAACTGAGCCCGGGAGTTTTGCTCCTGGGGCACGCTAGGCAGAAGAAGTAGGATTTGCAGCCTGGCACAAGACGAACCAAAGGGTAAGAAGTCACAAAACTTAGGAAGAAAACCCGCCAAGAACTGCAAGATGGTAACTTCCTCAGACTTCGGGATCACCTGGAAACCCTAAGGGTTTATTGCACTCTGGTCTTTACAGGCTTTCCAAAACCTTTGCCCTTGCTCCTTGAACGTACGAGAGTGTTCAAAGGCAGCTTCTTACTCCACGGCTATTGACCCTCACGTGTAAACCCACACATTAAGTATCTGTTAATTTACAAAACACTCAGAATCCCACGTGATCCCGTCTAGGAATAGGAATATTAAGAGTAACAACTCTCCAAAGGCCAGACAACAAACCACTGGCCTTTTCCCGAAGAGTCAAACAATAGCTCAGGAAAGAAATCCTGGTCAAAACGAGCTGCAAGCACTTGCCTGCCCTAGTTCTTACAGACATTGTTAGGAGTGGAGCTGGGTATGAGTTTGTTTGCCAAGTGGCTATGCCAGCTGAAAAAGAAAGATCTTGTACATGACTACAGATTTGGTTCTTGTTTAAACACAGGGACCATGGCCTCAAATGCTACGATACTTTTCTGTATCTGACTTTCTTGTTTACTTATATGTCTGTCTCCAATACCCACTCCACTTAGACTCTCAAGCTACTACAAAACTTCATTACCTGCAAACCAACGTTCCTCCTTAATTTACATGGTCATTAACTTCTCTATTTGTTTCAGAACTATCCCTTAAATTGGTTTCCAACTCCTCCTCTCCATTCTAACTATCTTAACGATTGTTTTCATTTCTCATGTAGAATATTTCCAAAGTTTTCTGATTGGGCTCCAAAAGTGTGTGTCTTGAAATTTTCAGTGGGACACTGAAATTTAGAACACAAAAATGATTAAATAAAGGCATTTAATTATTCTGCATGCTACAATACCAACATACTCTTTGCTTCTGCCGTGTTTGTTTTAGAGTGTCCTAGGTTTTAATGGTGGCTAATTGGGCAAATCGGTAACATTTCAGTGATTCTGAGACCTGTTAACTATTTCAGATGGGCTGGCCAGAGGAAGTCAGAAATCCTCCTTGTCTCCACAGCTTGCCATTAATGCTGCACCACTCCAAATGAACAGCGGCTGTCTATAGGAATGTTAGCTGTTCTGTGTTTCGCCAAATGACATGCTCTGGTTAAAACTCTGGTTCAGCCCTCTGAGCAGATGGAATGCCAAGCGAATGAGCACATTGACTTATGTTAAGACAGGTAGTTTAACTACATATCCTTCCTGAAAATGCCCCGTCCACCTCCTGAATAAAAACTGTAAGTAAATACAACCATCAATAAATACAATACTGCCCATTTCTCCTAGGTGAGGAAAACAAAAATAGCTATTAGGAGCAAAAGGACACTAAAGAAAAGGTACTCTAAAACCTACCACTGAAAAAGGCTCTCTAGTTAGAGAACTCTAGGTAACAAAGTGTGGGGATTAGGTACCACTGGATTGCAAGGATGACTGTCCAACTTATGGCCTAGAGATTTTGCACAAATATCTATTGTCTTCCATTTTGCTTCTTTGTAGGTAATATTGGGGTGGTGTGAGGGCTGGTCATTGTATTATGAATCTGTTTTCTTGATAGTCTTCTATGATGATTTGATTTCCTCCAGGGCTTCTTGCCTCGAATTGTATTTATGTTTTTATTCTAGGCAAGGCTTGCTTTTGTCTATTGTTATCTCAACTGGGGCAACTGATTTTAGTCATCCTACGTCTGTTTTTCGTTCTTTTGTTTGTTTTTGTGTTTTTTTCAAGACCTGCTTTCTCTGTATAGCCCTGGCTGTTCTGTAACTCACTCTGTAGACCAGGCTGACCTCAAACTCACAGAGATCCACCTGCCTCTGCCTCCCCAGTGCTGGGATTAAAGGACACCATCACCTAGCAACATCTGTTTTTGTTGTTTTTGAGGGCTTTTTTTTTTTTTTTTGCACAAATTCTCCTTGTGAAAGAAGGCTGTCGGTTTTCTTTCCTTATTTGACCCCTTCCCAAGTTGCATGGAACAAATTTGGGGACTGGAGCTTCTCAGTGTCTCTAAGTTAATGATCCTATTCCCTTTTGGGAGATGGATATGTGAACATTTTGTTTCCAAAGATTCATGTTCTAACAAATGGACAGGGGCACAATTTACCAGGAGAAAGTAGTGTTGCCCAGTTTCTCCCAATATAAATTTTATACATGTGGTGGTTTGAATGAAAATGACTCCTATAGGCTCACAGGGAGTGGCACTATTTGAAAGGATTCGTGTATGTGGCCTTGTTGAAGGAAGTGTGTCACTGGGGGTGAGCTAGGGGGTTTTGGTTGCTCAAGCCAGGCCCGGTGCTCTCTCTCTTCCTGCTGCCTGCTGACCTGGATGTAGAACTCTCAACTCCTCCTGTTCTATGTCTTTCATAGAGCACTGTGCCACAGTGCTCACCATTATGAAGATAATGGACTGAACCTCTGAAACTGTAAGCCAGCCCCAATTAATTGCTTTCTTTTTATAAGAGTTGCAATGGTCATGGTGTCCCTTCCCAGCAATAAAACACTAAGACAGTAGATTTGACTTACAGGCAGTATGGGTACATTGGAATCTCCCACCATTTGAATTTTATTTTTATTCTGGGTGAGATTTTAAACATGGTGGGGCGCAAAACAGAGTAGCTCAAGTTTCTGCCGGGGTCTTTGTTTCCTGTTGGTTAATAATTATCTCTATTTCTCCTAACATATTAGCAGTGGAAAACTTCCTTATTCCCCAGAGCAGCCCTGTTATTGTCTGCCTTTTTTTCTTTCAAAGTTTCTTTCAGAGGCTGCTGCCCCTGTAAGAGAACACCTATTTTACTTGCAGTTTCTTTCGTCTTCTTTCAAGATGGAATGAATTAGATTTCTTTCCCTGTGAGCTTAACTGTCCTTGTAAGCTAATAATCTGAATCTTGCTGCCTTTTCCTTTGTTATAATAGTTCTAGAAATTGCTGAAGTGCCAAGGTCTGATGTGGGAGGTGATGTATGCTGTGAATATGCTTTGTTGCCATTGGTTAATAAAGAAGCTGCTTTCGGCCAATGGCTTAACAGAGTAAAGCCAGGCTGAAGAGATAATGAGACAGAGTAGGCGGAGTCAGGAGAAGCCATGTAGCCACTGCAGTAGACAGACACCTACTCTGGATCCCACTGTGTTGAAATATGAGCGGCGGGGCTGTGTCCCCAGCACCCCGGCCGCTTAGCTAGCTTATGCCCTGAAATAACAACACACAAACTGTTTCATTTAAACACTGCTTGGCCCATGAACTCTAGCCCTTACAGGCTAATTCTCACACCTGGACTAGCCCATTTCTAATGAGGTATGTAAGCACCCCAAGGTACGCTTACCGGGAAGATTCTAGCCTCCGTCCATCCTGGGTAGGAGCTGTAGGGGAGAGCAGAGCCTGGCGTCTCTGCTCCAGAGAGCAGAGCTGTCGGGTCTACCCAGGAGCAGAGCAGAGTCTGACCTCACTTCCTCTTCCGCCCAGAATTCTATTCTGTTTACTCCTCCCATCTATGTTCTAAGCTATGAGGCCAAGCAGTTGGTTTATTATAATTAACCAATGACCTTCCTCCATCACCACTGGAACCTTGCCGGTAAGCCACAGCCATGTGGCAATACACAGATTAGCAGAAGTGGGTTAGTTTAACATATAAGAGCTAGCCAGAAATACACTTAAGCTATTAGCCAAACAGTATTGCAATTTCTACAGATTTCTGTGTGATTATTTCAGGAGTCTGGGTGGCCGGGAAATGAACAAGAAGCCTCCGGCAACAAAGGTCTTCTGTGGGAAGGGAGACCCATGTTTGTATCACTGTGCTTGACTAAATGGTCAAATTTTCTAGCCTTTCGATAACGCAGAATTGAATAACCATCACTTCCATCACCTCCGAGTTCTAAGAGTTCCTGGGTGGTTTGCAAATGTGACACAGAGGTTAGCCACAGTTCTTCTGGCTTACTGTACAGCTGTATTTTGGACCCATCAGTAATCTGTGGAAATAATGTTGGTTACAGTAGAGGCAGTTTTCTAATTGATGGGAGGCGTTCTTAGCATCATCAGTCCTGTTTTTATCAGTCTGTAAGGGGATCTCTCCATTCTCCAAGCAAAACCAAGAGAGTGAAAGACGCCCTTGGACTGCAGAAAGCAGGTAGGACTGATCAAGTTTTCCCTCTTTCCCCCTCCCTCCTCCTCTTCCCCCTCTATCTTTCCTGACAACCAAGGGACAATCCCTCTGCTTCCTGGTGAGAATATCTTCCCCTGGAGGATTCTGCCATGCTGCTCTGCTTACCACAAGCCCAGAACAGCCAGGCCAAGCAACTCTGGACTGAAACTTCTGAGCTCATGACCAAAATAAACCTTTCTTCCTATAAATCTATTACCTCACGTATTTGGCAAATCTGGAAAGTTTGAGAGAACTTTGATGTGCCAAAATAAGACATGAAAGAGACTGGAAGATGTATGGAAAAGGTAGGCTAGGTCTACACTGTGGAGAGCTTTGTGTGCCATACCAAAAGGTTTGGATTGGCCAGTACACATCTACTAGCAAGACAAGATTAACAAAATAGAAAATGTTTTCTAGATGTGTCAGCTTAAAAAGTCATCTTTTTGTTCTGGCTCAGTTTTTGAGTCAGAGTCAGAATTCCTAACTCTCCTGTTCCTACCTCCCGCAAACTAGGATTACAGACATGCACACAATACAGTCAGTTTTACTTGTACAGTTATTTCTAAAATCGGGTTTCCTATCTGTTAAAAGTTTAATTACAAGTTTGCTTTAAAGATACATTTGACTTAATGTAAGCATTTAGGATTAGGCAGCATCTCATTCTGTAAAATAGGATTGTCCCTCAGCTGAGCTGAACAGAGAGGTACTTGACTTTGTATGCAGAAGAACTGATAAATCAGAAATGGAAAGAAAAACAGATGAATCCATAAAAAGTTACTTTTCTTGTCTGGTAGGGTGGTATATACCTGTAATCACAGCCCTTGGAAGGTAGAGGCAAGATCAGTAGTAGAAGGCCAGCCTTAGCTACAGTAGTAAGCTCAAGGCCAGCCTGGGCAACAAGGGACCCTGTCTGAAAAGAAAACTCTGTGATGTGTGATGTCCCAGAAGTATATGTGTTCCTTTTATTGGTTAATGAATAAAGCTGCTTTGACCTATGGCAGGGAAGAATATAACCAGTCTGGAAGAGATAGAGAGAGAGAGTGGGCAGTGTTAAGGAGACTCCATGTAACTGCCAAAGATGAAAGACTCCAGCCAGAACCTTAGATAAGCCACAGCCTCGTGGCAATACACAGATTAATAAAATGGCTTAATTTAAGATGTAAGAGTTAGTTAATAAGAAGCCCGAACCATTGGCCAAACAGTGTTGCAATTAATATAGTTTCTGTGTGATTATTTGTGTCCAGGCAGCCTGGAAACAGTCTCCGTTTACAGATGACGCCCAGTGCTCAGCAATGTACACCCACATGAAGCCTAAGAAAGTTTAAAAACTTCCTAGATCCACAAAACATGGGAGCCAAGCACTTGTCGGTAGCCACATTTTTTTCAGATAGGCTCTGTTTGCTGGTCACAAGCAGAGGTGACTCCTTTAAGAGAAGGCTTCCTGACTCAGCATAAGCAGCAAAAACAGCATAGCTTCTTTAAAGTAAGGCTTCCTGATCCTTGCTGGTAGCAGGAATGGCGCTGGCTCTTTTGGGAGGTCCTGCTCTTAAATGGGGTCTGTGAGCAGCATGCTACGTCCTGAGCAGCATGCTCCGTGTTGCTTAACAGCAACATAGACCTGCTGCGTCCCTGGAGCTGGGGCAGTGAGCGTGACTCACAGAGGCGGTGAACATACCACTGCCATGTTGGACTGGAAGCCAACAGGAAGGGGTGCAGAGTTGGTCCTAGCAGCACCCACTTAGCATTTAGAAGACAAATGTGCTCCTGGTCAGAAAATGATTACAGATGCACAATAAAGATAGATTCAGGCAGAAATAAACCTCTGAAGGGTGATCGTGTGTTTAAAGCATATGTGTAGACTTGGGAGAAAGAAGAAAAGAGTGTAGACAGTTAAAAATTAAAACAGAGTCTTTAAAGAGACATAAAAAGTAGTATAAAAGAATATGGACAGTCATAGAAGAAAGGAGTAAAGAAAAATAAGCCTTATAAAGATGAAAAATACACAAAGAGTCTGGATTGTGTATATTATTCTGTTATCTTTGGATTTTTTGACTGAATGAGATAACTAGAGAGAGACATTTCATTGTACAGGCTGCTAAGCTAAACCAACTTAAAGGTATCATGACTTCAAAATTTGAGGCTAAGGATATGTTACTTTGGAAAAGAGGTTCTGCTTTTGTTTCCACAAAGGATGAGAACCTTTGATTCCTTCTAGGCTAATGTGGTTTGGGGAAGCAAGACCCCCTGAAAGTGTTCTGTGAACCCTAAATACTTTGCCTAACAAACAGCAGGAAGCAGTTTGGAGAAAACAATGCCCAAATTCCCAAAATGATTGTTTATAAATATTTGTTTTCATGTAAAGGGGGATATGATATAGAGATGAATACTTTGCATTGGTATGGCTCTTAATCTATTGATACAAAGTTATGGTTGATTTTGTTACACTGTGTATATGTATATTTTACTCTTGTTTAGGTATTGTGTTTTTTTAATTTGATTTTTTGAGATAGGGTTTCTCTGTGCTTTGGAGCCTGTCCTAGAACTAACTCTTGTAGATTGTCCAGCTCATTTAAAAATGTAATGTATAATTAAGAAATAAAGATTAATAGTCATTTATATTAGTTAAACTTGTAGTCATGTTAGTTAGGTTTTCTAGATATACAGAGATATATTTCAGTTAGATAATCTTTAACACTTCAAAGACCTATGGAATATGGCATTTAAAATGTTTTAAGAACTTAGACGGGGCAGGCAGGAGGTCCTTTGTTTCAATAGCCTGCCTGCAGCGAGCAAGGTAGGTGCTTTGTTTACGAGCTACCCAACCAGCATGGAGAACTGATTTCAGCACCAGGAGAGCCATAAGTGGGGTGAGTTTCTGACCCACGGCAGCAGCCTGGGGTCCTGGAACTCAGGCGATCCTCATCCCCCCTATACTTTCTGGCCTCCCTGCAGGTCCTATTTCCCCCCCCCAATACTGCCTCTCTCTTCCTATCCCACCCAGCTTGCATCCAGAACCCTCACCCTTCTGCCTCTCTTCCCTCTTTGGGCACATAACTTCTCCCAGCTCAGCCTGTCTGGGCTCTGGGACCGAATCCTTTGGGCAACCTAGCAGGCAGGCAGGAGGTCCTTTGTTTCAATAGCCTGCCTGCAGCAAGCAAGGTAGGTGCTTTGTTTACTAGCTACCCAACCAGCACGGAGATCTGATCTCGGCACCAGGAGAGCCATCATTGGGAGCTACCCAAGCAGCAAGGAGATCTGATCTTGGCACCAGGAAAGACATCACTGGGGCACCAGGAGAGCCATCACTGGGGACTGCCATCACTGGGAAGGTACATCAGTAGGCAAGGAGACCTGATCCTGTAAAAGAAGATCCATAGGGGAGCATTCAGAGGAAGAGATAGGCAGGCGCCAAAGCAGGAATTCACCCAACAATCTCAAAAACAACATGAAACCACCAGAACCCAGCGACCTCACAACATGTGGACATGAACACCTTAATCAAGATGAAATAGAAAAAATTGACTTTATGAAAGTGTTTGATGCCCTTAAACAGCATGTAAATAATGCCCTTAAAGAAATGGATGAGAAGTATAACAGAAAGTTTGAAAAATTGAATAAATCAGTGAATGATACCCTTGGAAACCAAGGAAAAACAATCAAACAGATAATGGAAACAGTTCAAGACTTGAAAACTGAAATGGAGGCAAAGAAGAAAACACAAAC